>NC_053390.1:786524542-786824542 GCF_905171765.1 Bufo bufo | reverse complement strand
TCATCATGAAGTTTGTGTATTTGTCTTTAGCCATTTTAAGCTGGGCCCGACTACACTCATCATTATTTTGTATAAGGGTTACCTCCAGATGTTTCAAATTCTCCTCCAAACCTTTCTCTTCCTTGAAAAACTGTGATCTTTTTACTCTAATTGTGCTGTAGTACAGGCCACGAAGAAACGCTTTGCGTCCCACACAAAATGAATATGAGTTGAACCTATATTTTGTGTCCAAAATTGGGATATTTCCTTACGTATCGTATCATGGTCTTTTATAATGGATATACAATTTGGATTAAGTCTGAATGATCTAACACATATGTTTTGATCCCTCTCCTTAATAGCTATCAAAATCGGCGAATGGTCCGATATTCCATGTACCTCATATTTCATTTTGGAAATTGAAGCTATCATATCGCTATTGGCCAGTGCTAGGTCAATCCTTGACATGGCCTTATATGTCTTGCTATAACATGAGAATACCTTCCTGTTGCCATATACAGTACAGACCAAAAGTTTGGACACACCTTCTCATTCAAAGAGTTTTCTTTATTTTCATGACTATGAAGGCATCAAAACTATGAATTAACACATGTGGAATTATATACATAACAAACAAGTGTGAAACAACTGAAAATATGTCATATTCTAGGTTCTTCAAAGTAGCCACCTTTTGCTTTGATTACTGCTTTGCACACTCTTGGCATTCTCTTGATGAGCTTCAAGAGGTAGTCCCCTGAAATGGTCTTCCAACAATCTTGAAGGAGTTCCCAGAGATGCTTAGCACTTGTTGACCCTTTTGCCTTCACTCTGCGGTCCAGCTCACCCCAAACCATCTCGATTGGGTTCAGGTCCGGTGACTGTGGAGGCCAGGTCATCTGGCGCAGCACCCCATCACTCTCCTTCATGGTCAAATAGCCCTTACTTTCAAAGTAATGATGGCCACTCGTTTTTCTTTACTTAGCTGCTTTTTTCTTGCCATAATACAAATTCTAACAGTCTATTCAGTAGGACTATCAGCTGTGTATCCACCTGACTTCTCCTCAACGCAACTGATGGTCCCAACCCCATTTATAAGGCAAGAAATCCCACTTATTAAACCTGACAGGGCACACCTGTGAAGTGAAAACCATTTCAGGGGACTACCTCTTGAAGCTCATCAAGAGAATGCCAAGAGTGTGCAAAGCAGTAATCAAAGCAAAAGGTGGCTACTTTGAAGAACCTAGAATTTGATATATTTTCAGTTGTTTCACACTTGTTTGTTATGTATATAATTCCACATGTGTTAATTCATAGTTTTGATGCCTTCAGTGTGAATCTACAATTTTCATAGTCATGAAAATAAAGAAAACTCTTTGAATGAGAAGGTGTGTCCAAACTTTTGGTCTGTACTGTATATCCCGCCAAATATCTATTAGCCCCAATTCCTGACAGAACCCCTGGAGTAATGAATGTTTTCCCTGAATCCCGTTATATTTAGTGACATTGGAGACTCTATCCATTTCGGGGTCCATTAAACAATTAAAATTCCCCGATACTAATACCGGACACTGCTCTCTATTATGTACGAATGTAGCTAGTTGATTAAGAACTGCCATGGCGAATGGTGGAGGGATATATAAAAAGGCCAATATGCAAATCCGACCATTCCACCGGCCATAGAGGAAAACAAATCTCCCATCGCTATCAATCTGATGCTCCAACGGTTCATAATCTACACCTTTATGCACATATACGCTGACCCCACAGGAATATGAGGATGAACAAGAGTGGAATTGATGTTTTGCCCATTTTTTCTGCAAGTATAATGGAGTCTCAAATGAGGCGTGGGTTGCAAGCAAACCAACAATTGCGGGGAGATGTCTAGAAATCAAATCAAAAACAATGATCCTCTTTGTTTTATCCCCTAGCCCTCGTACGTTCCATTTTAAAACTTTATGGTTCATTTAATTTGAGTTTTATAGGGGAATCGTCCTTTATCCCATGATGACAACCGTGGCCACTCTCCCTCCCACACCAACCCCCACTCCCCCATACCACTCCCCCCCCCCAACCCCTCATCTGGTTCACAGATGGAATTAACCTTGTCAACCTCTTCCATATCGCCCCACCCACCCCGGCACACTCCCCCATCAACTCCCCCCCACCACTCCCCTGCGCTGGGCCATAGCCTTATATATCTGCAGAATCCAACCATCCAAGGACGTCCGCAGGTTTAACAAAAAAAAGTACAGTGTCTCTATAAACAATCCTTAGCTTTGCAGGATAAATCATAGAGTATTTAATACTAGCAGCCTAGTTTGTTTTGCGTGTCTTTTGAGAAGTCTTGGTATATCTGTATCTGATTGCCATTATATTCAATCTCCTGCAGTTCTCTCTCTCTTAACATTTTGGCCAAAAGGGGACGTGGGATGGGGGGGGGGGCACCAATCGGGGGCTTTTTGGGTGGAATTCTATGGGCTTGCTCTACACAAAACATAGGCGACCCCTGACTAGGTCCCAATGATTGTGTGAGCCATTTTTGTAAAAATCCAGGTGGATTTTCCCATTCCACTCCTTCGGAGAAACCTATTATTCTAAAATTATATCTGCGAGCTCTATCCTCCAAATCTGTCAACTTTGCATTTACCCTCCTACGTTCTTGGTCTTCCACCGTTTTACATATCTTCCCCTGATCCTTTTTTACTTCAACTAATCCCATTTCAATCTCTTTGATCTTTGCCCGGATTTTATTCATGTCATCTCTAATTAATGTGATGTCGGTCTCTACTGACTTCACCGTAGTGGCAATATCTACCACCGATTAATTGGTGGCAGGGGCGTAGCTAAAGGCTCACGAGCCCTGGTGCAAGAGTTCAGCTATGGCCCCTATTCCCTTTGTTGGCAAGAGGCAAACATTGAAAGGGCACCCCCTCATGCCAAATTCTTGACCTAACCCCTTCCCTCTAGCCAGAGGTGTAAATAGACCAGCATGCACTTTCTATGATGCCAGTGTCTTATGTGGCACAAGGGTTTTTGGGCCCCTCAGGCTACTGGGCCTGGTAGCGACTGCTACCTCTGCACCCCCTATAGCTACGCCCCTGATTGGTGGTCTGTACTACTCCCAATATATCCACCAACTTCCTGTCTATCATATCTAAGCGGTCTTTATCCGTATCACAAACCCTTACGGTTGTGTTCTCATTAGTCTCCACCTTCTACTGAGACTAATGTTTTTTGTCCCCCTTTGGACTTGGGTGTTGGGGATTTAAGATATTTTTCCATTCTGGCTTGTGGGCTACTTCCAGCCCCACCTTTTTGGTGAGGCTGTACCCAACGATTTCCTGCTATATTTGGGAGGCATATTTTTAAAGAACCCCCTATCCTCTAGTTAGTGCAAGTCAAAATCCAATAGTTTAAGGGTACTTAGCAAATAAACCAGGCACTATCACAGATTTTCACAAATGCCCACTGTGGGTTACGTTCACGGCCGCTGGGCACCCGGGAAGCCTTAAAGTGATTGAGCGACACAGACAGGATTAAAAAGTACAATCAAGGCCCCAAATACCACATCCCACTAATATAGACCAGGAGTAAATGTCTATAACAAGTGCCACTCTATACCAGACCTCTAATACAAATGACGCCCTATCACAACCATTTCATAGTCTGTTTTCAATGTTAGTACCGTTAGCAAGATACCATATGTGCCGACCAGAGGAGGAGACCAAAATGTTTAGTTTTTTTTCCCTCCTGTTTCTCCTCCTCTCAACGTTCCTCAGCACGGAGTGTCCGGACTATTGTCAACTGCCGGTCTCTTCTTTTTCTGGCGAGTTGATTGAGGATTTAATGTAGTAGTGTGGTAGTGCATAGAACTCTCCAGCGCACAACATGAAAGAACAACCGTCTCAATTCCCCCTAATGGTATACGTTGTCGTTAAATGCAGGTGGGGTGTACCTATCCCTTTAACCTGGATGGAATATGGGAGATAGGGACCCCTAGGCCAGTAATGGTTTTGGCCGTGGATACCCATATTACATTGAGATTTATAAGTCCGCAGACGGCGATGATATCCCGGTCAAATATCAAGGGCGAGGTTTAAAGAGTGTGTATGCCAGAAAGTTAGTATATTAGACAAGTCTCGATAGGCCCAGTTCCATTTTCTGGATTATACCCTATTCCAACCTCATCACTGGCTCAGTATATGCCTGTTAGTGAGTTAGCGGGGGTACAATACAGACCAGTAGGGCACAGGGAAAGTTTAATCTCACCAGTCTTCAGCCCAAAGATGTCTGGGCTACTTTCTACGGACGGTTTGAAGCTCAGCCATCTCTACAGTACAGAGCACCTTCAGCAGCAGATTCTCAAGGACAAAATCCAGGGTCGACAGAATCTTCCAGGTGAGGCACTACCAGAGCGCCGCTCCGACATCACCCAGGAGGTAAGTATGCTGTTGTTCCGCATACTTCGCCGATACACCGGCGCCAATGCTTCTTAACAGTCGATCGCTAGCTGCCGCCTGGGTTCCCGACTCAGAAGGCACACCTGTCCCGTCCTCTGGAGCACTTTGCTGGACTTCTCCACTCCGCTGCGAACATTTCTCTGAGAGCCTATACCCTCATCAATGGACATTGGTTTGCAGGCTCGTCTGAGACCACGACTTCAGCGCAGGACGCCACGAAGAACGTCATGGAGGGAGGGAGAGCCGGAGGGCAGAGGAGAGGCACGGAGCGGGCGCGCAGAACGCCCACGTAACTACGTCATGCCGCTGTGCCTAGACCGCCATCAGTTTGAAGTAACTTGAGGGGTGTAGTTTCTACAATGGGGTCATTTATGGGGGTATCCACTATGTAAGCCCCACAAAGTGACTTCAGACCTTAACTGGTCCTTAACTCCTTAAAGGGAACCTGTCATGTGGATATTTGATTATAATCTAACTAATTATATACAATCATTAACTACTAAAAAGTACCTTAGATGTATTCACTTACTGGTGTGACAGATGGTTACCTCATAATATAAACACAAAGATGCCATATGCCACATGCTAATGAGCTGATTTGAGTCCAGCGTGATGTCAGTGAGTCCAGCGTATATTTAATTCAGAGCTATAGCCACTCCCCTGCCCACCTGCTGCTGATTCATATGGAAAATAACTGTCAATCTGCAGCCAGTAGGCGGGGAGAGTCAGGAGCTCATAAATATTCATGACTTATCATTATCACAAAGAAAAGAATAAGGGGTTGGGTCAGCACAACCTGCCTGTAGGTGCAGATCGCTATGGCGAAATACATATACAAACGGAAAATGCAAATGTGATCGCACACTACATCCAGCACTCTGCCCTCCATGCTGGATGAGACATTGGTTTATATTTTGGCCAAAGCATAGTAAGCCACTCACCGCGTCAAGGCTGTCTCATGAGTGGTCCCTAACTCTTGTTCCTACCTGTTCATGGGCCATGACAGCCACATAAAATCCAGGGAATGCAGGTCAGCATGCAAGCCAAGTACACTTTGCTTGTAACCCCGTCCGGTGCCATTACAGCTTTCATCGGATCCAGGGATGCAAGTACCAACATGCATGCTGAACCCACCATATACTTCTCCTGGAGCCAAATGGCTAATGGTAGGTTCTATACAAGCAGACTCAGTTTTATACTGACTTTAAAACCAGCCTCAAGGACAGATTAACTGGTCAGGTGTGCAATGACTCCAAGGAGATCGCCACGCCTCCAATATATACTACAAAGAAAAGAATAAGGGGTTGGGTGTCACGGCCATGGCTATGACCGTGACTCCTGAACCGCATGCGGTTGTCAGCGGTTTTCTTTGGTCTTCAATCACAGGTGAGGGCTGTGGTATTTGCCTCACCTGTGGTTGCCGCTGGCAACAGTATGGATGTGGCAGCGTAGCAGTCGGAGCTGTGCCATTGCAGCTCGCTACGTTGTGCGTGCGGTTTTGTATGATGTGTGTATGTGTGCACTTGCCTTTTATGTTATTGTGTGCACGTCCCCTTTTAGTGGTGTTTTCCCTTCCCTGGTGTTGGAAGGGTTAATCTCCTTCCTAGTGTGTGTGTGTGCACTGGGTGTGTCCGACTGTGGGGTGTGGCTTCTTGGTCTATAAAGCCTCACTGCTTTTGCAGGCCTGCAGGTTGCTTCAGCCATGCTTAGCTGAGAGCAGCCTCATGTCTTTATTACCTGCCAGTAAGAGCCACCCCTGTGGTCATAACCATAATGTCCCATTAAGTTATTTCTAGTTATGTGTGATGTCCGTGTGATGTTTTATATGTGATTTTGTGCAGCTATGGATCTGGGTCCCTGTGTGGGGATGCGTTTGTGATCTGCACCCTGCTAACACAGGGATCCAGTCAGCAAGGCTGTGGCAGGTAGGTGGAACTCTTTGTTCACCTGCCATATCCATAGAGCTGTTTATGTCTCCCCTTTTCCTGCAGCTTGGCCGTTGAGACTCCTGCTCCTCCGTGTCTAGGAGGAGTGGGCTTGTCTTACTCAGCTCCTAGGTGAGGGTCATCTTGAGGGCTAGCAGGGACTTTTAGGTTCCGGAGCATGGGCCCTCCTACCATCAAGGTTGGCTCATGTAGCTAGGAGCCAGGGTCAGGTTAGGGATGCGTTTAGGAGGTGACCTGCTCCCTAATCCTGTCTTCATGGCCAAGCAGCCGTAACATCACCGGGCTCCACACGGCTGAGGATTTCCCCCATCCTCAGCCGTGACATTGGGTCAGCACAACCTGCCTGTAGGTGCAGATCGCTATGGCGAAATACATATACAAACGGAAAATGCAAATGTGATCGCACACTACATCCAGCACTCTGCCCTCCATGCTGGATGAGACATTGGTTTATATTTTGGTCAAAGCATAGTAAGCCACTCACCGCGTCAAGGCTGTCTCATGAGTGGTCCCTAACTCTTGTTCCTACCTGTTCATGGGCCATGACAGCCACATAAAATCCAGGGAATGCAGGTCAGCATGCAAGCCAAGTACACTTTGCTTGTAACCCCGTCCGGTGCCATTACAGCTTTCATCGGATCCAGGGATGCAAGTACCAACATGCATGCTGAACCCACCATATACTTCTCCTGGAGCCAAATGGCTAATGGTAGGTTCTATACAAGCAGACTCAGTTTTATACTGACTTTAAAACCAGCCTCAAGGACAGATTAACTGGTCAGGTGTGCAATGACTCCAAGGAGATCGCCACGCCTCCAATATATACTACAAAGAAAAGAATAAGGGGTTGGGTCAGCACAACCTGCCTGTAGGTGCAGATCGCTATGGCGAAATACATATACAAACGGAAAATGCAAATGTGATCGCACACTACATCCAGCACTCTGCCCTCCATGCTGGATGAGACATTGGTTTATATTTTGGCCAAAGCATAGTAAGCCACTCACCGCGTCAAGGCTGTCTCATGAGTGGTCCCTAACTCTTGTTCCTACCTGTTCATGGGCCATGACAGCCACATAAAATCCAGGGAATGCAGGTCAGCATGCAAGCCAAGTACACTTTGCTTGTAACCCCGTCCGGTGCCATTACAGCTTTCATCGGATCCAGGGATGCAAGTACCAACATGCATGCTGAACCCACCATATACTTCTCCTGGAGCCAAATGGCTAATGGTAGGTTCTATACAAGCAGACTCAGTTTTATACTGACTTTAAAACCAGCCTCAAGGACAGATTAACTGGTCAGGTGTGCAATGACTCCAAGGAGATCGCCACGCCTCCAATATATACTACAGAGAAAAGAATAAGGGGTTGGGTCAGCACAACCTGCCTGTAGGTGCAGATCGCTATGGCGAAATACATATACAAACGGAAAATGCAAATGTGATCGCACACTACATCCAGCACTCTGCCCTCCATGCTGGATGAGACATTGGTTTATATTTTGGCCAAAGCATAGTAAGCCACTCACCGCGTCAAGGCTGTCTCATGAGTGGTCCCTAACTCTTGTTCCTACCTGTTCATGGGCCATGACAGCCACATAAAATCCAGGGAATGCAGGTCAGCATGCAAGCCAAGTACACTTTGCTTGTAACCCCGTCCGGTGCCATTACAGCTTTCATCGGATCCAGGGATGCAAGTACCAACATGCATGCTGAACCCACCATATACTTCTCCTGGAGCCAAATGGCTAATGGTAGGTTCTATACAAGCAGACTCAGTTTTATACTGACTTTAAAACCAGCCTCAAGGACAGATTAACTGGTCAGGTGTGCAATGACTCCAAGGAGATCGCCATGCCTCCAATATATACTACAAAGAAAAGAATAAGGGGTTGGGTCAGCACAACCTGCCTGTAGGTGCAGATCGCTATGGCGAAATACATATACAAACGGAAAATGCAAATGTGATCGCACACTACATCCAGCACTCTGCCCTGGTGGGTTCAGCATGCATGTTGGTACTTGCATCCCTGGATCCGATGAAAGCTGTAATGGCACCGGACGGGGTTACAAGCAAAGTGTACTTGGCTTGCATGCTGACCTGCATTCCCTGGATTTTATGTGGCTGTCATGGCCCATGAACAGGTAGGAACAAGAGTTAGGGACCACTCATGAGACAGCCTTGACGCGGTGAGTGGCTTACTATGCTTTGGCCAAAATATACACCAATGTCTCATCCAGCATGGAGGGCAGAGTGCTGGATGTAGTGTGCGATCACATTTGCATTTTCCGTTTGTATATGTATTTCGCCATAGCGATCTGCACCTACAGGCAGGTTGTGCTGACCCAACCCCTTATTCTTTTCTTTGTAGTATATATTGGAGGCGTGGCGATCTCCTTGGAGTCATTGCACACCTGACCAGTTAATCTGTCCTTGAGGCTGGTTTTAAAGTCAGTATAAAACTGAGTCTGCTTGTATAGAACCTACCATTAGCCATTTGGCTCCAGGAGAAGTATATGGTGGGTTCAGCATGCATGTTGGTACTTGCATCCCTGGATCCGATGAAAGCTGTAATGGCACCGGACGGGGTTACAAGCAAAGTGTACTTGGCTTGCATGCTGACCTGCATTCCCTGGATTTTGTGTGGCTGTCATGGCCCATGAACAGGTAGGAACAAGAGTTAGGGACCACTCATGAGACAGCCTTGACGCGGTGAGTGGCTTACTATGCTTTGGCCAAAATATAAACCAATGTCTCATCCAGCATGGAGGGCAGAGTGCTGGATGTAGTGTGCGATCACATTTGCATTTTCCGTTTGTATATGTATTTCGCCATAGCGATCTGCACCTACAGGCAGGTTGTGCTGACCCAACCCCTTATTCTTTTCTTTGTAGTATATATTGGAGGCGTGGCGATCTCCTTGGAGTCATTGCACACCTGACCAGTTAATCTGTCCTTGAGGCTGGTTTTAAAGTCAGTATAAAACTGAGTCTGCTTGTATAGAACCTACCATTAGCCATTTGGCTCCAGGAGAAGTATATGGTGGGTTCAGCATGCATGTTGGTACTTGCATCCCTGGATCCGATGAAAGCTGTAATGGCACCGGACGGGGTTACAAGCAAAGTGTACTTGGCTTGCATGCTGACCTGCATTCCCTGGATTTTATGTGGCTGTCATGGCCCATGAACAGGTAGGAACAAGAGTTAGAGACCACTCATGAGACAGCCTTGACGCGGTGAGTGGCTTACTATGCTTTGACCAATGTCTCATCCAGCATGGAGGGCAGAGTGCTGGATGTAGTGTGCGATCACATTTGCATTTTCCGTTTGTATATGTATTTCGCCATAGCGATCTGCACCTACAGGCAGGTTGTGCTGACCCAACCCCTTATTCTTTTCTTTGTAGTATATATTGGAGGCGTGGCGATCTCCTTGGAGTCATTGCACACCTGACCAGTTAATCTGTCCTTGAGGCTGGTTTTAAAGTCAGTATAAAACTGAGTCTGCTTGTATAGAACCTACCATTAGCCATTTGGCTCCAGGAGAAGTATATGGTGGGTTCAGCATGCATGTTGGTACTTGCATCCCTGGATCCGATGAAAGCTGTAATGGCACCGGACAGGGTTACAAGCAAAGTGTACTTGGCTTGCATGCTGACCTGCATTCCCTGGATTTTATGTGGCTGTCATGGCCCATGAACAGGTAGGAACAAGAGTTAGGGACCACTCATGAGACAGCCTTGACGCGGTGAGTGGCTTACTATGCTTTGGCCAAAATATAAACCAATGTCTCATCCAGCATGGAGGGCAGAGTGCTGGATGTAGTGTGCGATCACATTTGCATTTTCCGTTTGTATATGTATTTCGCCATAGCGATCTGCACCTACAGGCAGGTTGTGCTGACCCAACCCCTTATTCTTTTCTTTGTAGTATATATTGGAGGCGTGGCGATCTCCTTGGAGTCATTGCACACCTGACCAGTTAATCTGTCCTTGAGGCTGGTTTTAAAGTCAGTATAAAACTGAGTCTGCTTGTATAGAACCTACCATTAGCCATTTGGCTCCAGGAGAAGTATATGGTGGGTTCAGCATGCATGTTGGTACTTGCATCCCTGGATCCAATGAAAGCTGTAATGGCACCGGACGGGGTTACAAGCAAAGTGTACTTGGCTTGCATGCTGACCTGCATTCCCTGGATTTTATGTGGCTGTCATGGCCCATGAACAGGTAGGAACAAGAGTTAGGGACCACTCATGAGACAGCCTTGACGCGGTGAGTGGCTTACTATGCTTTGGCCAAAATATAAACCAATGTCTCATCCAGCATGGAGGGCAGAGTGCTGGATGTAGTGTGCGATCACATTTGCATTTTCCGTTTGTATATGTATTTCGCCATAGCGATCTGCACCTACAGGCAGGTTGTGCTGACCCAACCCCTTATTCTTTTCTTTGTAGTATATATTGGAGGCGTGGCGATCTCCTTGGAGTCATTGCACACCTGACCAGTTAATCTGTCCTTGAGGCTGGTTTTAAAGTCAGTATAAAACTGAGTCTGCTTGTATAGAACCTACCATTAGCCATTTGGCTCCAGGAGAAGTATATGGTGGGTTCAGCATGCATGTTGGTACTTGCATCCCTGGATCCGATGAAAGCTGTAATGGCACCGGACGGGGTTACAAGCAAAGTGTACTTGGCTTGCATGCTGACCTGCATTCCCTGGATTTTATGTGGCTGTCATGGCCCATGAACAGGTAGGAACAAGAGTTAGGGACCACTCATGAGACAGCCTTGACGCGGTGAGTGGCTTACTATGCTTTGGCCAAAATATAAACCAATGTCTCATCCAGCATGGAGGGCAGAGTGCTGGATGTAGTGTGCGATCACATTTGCATTTTCCGTTTGTATATGTATTTCGCCATAGCGATCTGCACCTACAGGCAGGTTGTGCTGACCCAACCCCTTATTCTTTTCTTTGTAGTATATATTGGAGGCGTGGCGATCTCCTTGGAGTCATTGCACACCTGACCAGTTAATCTGTCCTTGAGGCTGGTTTTAAAGTCAGTATAAAACTGAGTCTGCTTGTATAGAACCTACCATTAGCCATTTGGCTCCAGGAGAAGTATATGGTGGGTTCAGCATGCATGTTGGTACTTGCATCCCTGGATCCGATGAAAGCTGTAATGGCACCGGACGGGGTTACAAGCAAAGTGTACTTGGCTTGCATGCTGACCTGCATTCCCTGGATTTTATGTGGCTGTCATGGCCCATGAACAGGTAGGAACAAGAGTTAGGGACCACTCATGAGACAGCCTTGACGCGGTGAGTGGCTTACTATGCTTTGGCCAAAATATAAACCAATGTCTCATCCAGCATGGAGGGCAGAGTGCTGGATGTAGTGTGCGATCACATTTGCATTTTCCACTTATCATTATCAGCTGGAGATTTTCAATACAAGATGTTGGCAGATTGACTGGCTTAGAAGTTTAGAAGCAAATCTTGAAATTTTCAAAAACCCACTTTTTAGGGACCAGTTCAGGTCTGAAGTCACTTTGTGAGGCTTACATAATAGAAACCACCCAAAAATGAAACTACACCCCTCAAGGTATTCAAAACTGATTTTACAAACGTCGTTAACCCTTTAGGTGTTCCACAAGAGTTAATGGCAAATGGTGATAAAATTTCAGAATTTAGATTTTTTGGCAAATTTTCCATTTTAATTCATTTTTTCCAGTAACAAAGCAAGGGTTAACAGCCAAACAAAATGCTATATTTATTGCCCAGATTCTGTAGTTTGCAGAAACACCCCATATGTGGCCGTAAACTACTGTACGGGCACACAGTAGGGCGTAGAGGGAAAGGTGCGCCGTATGGTTTTAGGAAGGCAGATTTTGCTGGACTGGTTTATTTACACCATGTCCCATTTGAAGACCCCCTGATGCACCCCTAGAGTAGAAACTCCATAAAAGTGACCCCATCTAAGAAACTAAACCCCTCAAGGTATTCAAAACTGATTTTACAAACTTTGTTAACCCTTTAGGTGTTGATCAAGAGTTATTGGCAAATGGAGATGAAATTTGAGAATTACAATTTTTGGGCAAATTTTCCATTTTAATCAATTTTTTCCAGTAACAAAGCAAGGGTTAACAGCCAAACAAAATGCTATATTTATTTCCCAGATTCTGTAGTTTGCAGAAACACCCCATATGTGGTCGTAAACTAATGTACGGGCACACAGTAGGGCGTAGAGGGAAAGGTGTGCCGTATGGTTTTAGGAAGGCAGATTTTGCTGGACTGGTTTATTTACAACATGTCCCATTTGAAGCCCCCATTGATGCACCCCTAGAGTAGAAACTCCATAAAAGTGACCCTATCTAAGAAACTACACCCCTCAAGGTATTCAAAACTGATTTTACAAACTTTGTTAACCCTTTAGGTGTTGATCAAGAGTAATTGGCAAATGGAGATGAAATTTGAGAATTACAATTTTTGGGCAAATTTTCCATTTTAATCAATTTTTTCCAGTAACAAAGCAAGGGTTAACAGCCAAACAAAATGCAATATTTATTGCACCGATTCTGTAGTTTGCAGAAACACCCCATATGTGGCTGTAAACTACTGTACAGGCACACGGTAGGGCGTAGAGGGAAAGGTGCACCGTATGGTTTTTGGAAGGCAGATTTTGCTGGACTGGTTTATTTTTTGTTATTTACAACATTTATCTGACAGGTTATATCATGTGGTATTTTTATAGAGCAGGTTGTCATGGACGCGGCGATACCTAATATGTATACTATTTTTTCATTTATGTAAGTTTTACACAAAGATTTCATTTTTGAAACAAAAAAAAAATCATGTTTTAGTGTCTCCATAGTCTAAGAGCCATTGTTTTTTCAGTTTTTGGGCGATTATCTTGGGTAAGGTATGATTTTTGCGGGATGAGATGACGGTTTGATTGGCACTATTTTGGGGTGCGTATGACTTTTTGATCGCTTGCTATTACACTTTTTGTGATGTTTTTTTTTTTACAGTATTCACCTGAGGGATTAGGTCATGTGATATTTTTATAGAGCAGGTTATTACGGACGCGGCGATACCTAATATAGTAACATAGTAGTAACATAGTACATAAGGCCGAAAAAAGACATTTGTCCATCCAGTTCGGCCTGTCATCCTACAAGTTGATCCAGAGGAAGGCAAAAAATAACCCTGTGAGGTAGAAGCCAATTTTCCTCACTTTAGGGGAATAAAAAATTCCTTCCCGACTCCAATCAGGCAATCAGAATAACTCCCTGGATCAACGACCCCTCTCTAGTAGCTATAGCCTGTAATATTATTACACTCCAGAAATACATCCAGGCCCCTCTTGAATTCCTTTATTGTACTCACCATCACCACCTTCTCAGGCAGAGAGTTCCATAGTCTCACTGCTCTTACCGTAAAGAACCCTTTTCTATGTTTGTGTACAAACCTTCTTTCCTCCAAACGCAGAGGATGTCCCCTCGTCACAGTCACAGTCCTGGGGATAAATAGATGATGGGATAGATCTCTGTACTGCCCCCTGATATATTTATACATAGTAATTAGATCTCCCCTCAGTCGTCTTTTTTCTAACGTGAATAACCCTAATTTTGATAATCTTTCAGGATACTGTAGTTGCCCCATTCCAGTTATTACTTTAGTTGCCCTCCTCTGGACCCTCTCCAGCTCTGCTATGTCTGCCTTGTTTACAGGAGCCCAGAACTGTACACAGTACTCCATGTGTGGTCTGACCAGTGATTTGTAAAGTAGTAGGAATATGTTCTCATCACGGGCATCTATGCCCCTTTTGATGCAACCCATTATCTTATTGGCCTTGGCAGCCGCTGCCTGACACTGTTTTTTGCAGCTTAGTTTGCTGTTTATTAAAATTCCTAGATCCTTTTCCATGTCAGTGTTACCGAGTGTTTTACCATTTAGTATGTACGGGTGACTTGCATTATTCCTTCCCATGTGCATAACTTTACATTTCTCAGTGTTAAACCTCATCTGCCACTTATCTGCCCAAGACTCCAATCTATCCAGATCCCTCTGTAGTATTATACTGTCCTCTTCAGTGTTAATTACTTTACACAGTTTAGTGTCATCTGCGAAAATTGATATTTTACTATGCAAGCCTTCTACAAGATCATTAAAAAATATATTGAAGAGAATAGGGCCCAATACTGACCCCTGAGGTACTCCACTAGTGACAGTGACCCAATCTGAGTATGTACCGTTAATAACCACCCTCTGTTTTCTATCATTGAGCCAGTTACTTACCCACTTACAGACGTTTTCTCCGAGTCCGAGCATTCTCATTTTATATACTAACCTTTTATGAGGTACAGTGTCAAATGCTTTGGAGAAGTCCAGATACACGACATCCATTGATTCGCCGCTGTCAAGTCTAGTACTTACCTCCTCATAGAAACTGATTAAATTAGTTTGACATGACCGATCCCTCACGAAGCCATGCTGATATGGCGTTATTTGCTTATTTCCCATAAGATGCTCTAACATAGCATCTCTCAGAAAACCTTCAAACAGTTTACCCACAACAGATGTTAAACTTACCGGCCTATAGTTTCCAGGCTCTGTTTTTGGACCCTTTTTGAATATTGGCACCACATTTGCCATGCGCCAATCCTGTGGGACATTCCCTGTCAGTACAGAGTCCGCAAATATCAGAAATAAGGGTCTGGCTATGACATTACTTAATTCCCTTAGGATACGGGGGTGTATGCCATCCGGTCCTGGCGATTTGTCTATTTTGATTTTTTTAAGTCGCTGTTGTACTTCTTCCTGGGTCAGACAGGACACTTTTAATGGTGAATTTATTTCAGCATTCAGCATTTCATCTGACAGTTTATTTTCCTCAGTGAATACATTGGAGAAAAAAATATTTAACAGCTTTGCTTTCTCCTCGTCGCTCTCTGCGACTCCCCCCTCATTACTCTTTAAAGGGCCGACACCTTCAGATTTATACTTTTTAACATTTATATAATTGAAGAACATTTTAGGGTTAGTTTTACTCTGTTTGGCAATTAATCTCTCGGTCTCTAATTTGGCCGCTTTTATTTGTTTTTTACATGTTCTGTTTTTTTCCTTATAGTTTTTCAGTGCTTCCGTGCTACCCTCCTGTTTTAGGGTTTTATATGCTTTCTTTTTGTCATTTATTGCTTTCTTTACAGTTCTGTTTATCCACATTGGTTTCTTTTTGTTCCTTAACCTTTTATTCCCATACGGTATGTACCTCTCACAATGAGATTTTAGGATGTTTTTAAAGATATCCCATTTTTTGGCTGTATTTTTATTTTTGAGGACTTTGTCCCAGTTAGTTAGGCCTATGGCCTCTCTTAGTTGGCTAAATTTAGCTTTTTTGAAGTTTTGTATTTTTGTTTCTCCCTGTAGAAACGCTCTTTTGAATGATAATTGGAAGGTTATTACTTTATGGTCACTATTTCCCAGGTGTCCCCCAACCTGCACGTCTGTTGTTCTGTCAGGTCTATTGGTTAATATTAAGTCCAGTATGGCCGTCCCTCTAGTCGGGTCCTGAACCAGTTGGGAGAGATAATGGTCTTTGGTTATTGCCAAGAATCTGTTTCCTTTATGAGATATACAAGTTTCAGTTTCCCAGTCTATATCTGGGTAGTTGAAGTCCCCCATAATAACCACCTCATTATGATTTGCCGCCTTGTCTATCTCGTTTAGTAGTAGATTTTCTGTGGACTCTGGTATATTAGGTGGTTTATAGTAGACTCCTATTAGTAATTTATTGTTGTTTTTAGCTCCATGTATCTCTACCCACAGTGACTCCACATGTTCATGTCCCTCACTTATATCTTCACGGAGTGTGGGCTTTAGACAAGATTTTACATAAAGGCAGACCCCTCCACCTCTCCGGTTTTGACGATCCTTTCTGAACAGACTGTAACCTTGTACATTAACTGCCCAGTCATAGCTATCATCCAGCCATGTCTCAGTTATTCCCACTATGTCATAGTCCTCCTCACACATCACTAATTCCAGTTCACCAGTTTTATTAGTCAGACTTCTGGCATTAGTATACATACATATGAGAGGTTTATGTATATTTTTTACCCTACACCTTTCCTTCTGAACTGTTCTTGTCCCTCCTTCCATTTCTCCCCCAGTCCCACTACCTTGCCCCCGGTCTCTATCTGCACTATCTTCCCCTTCTATAGTGTAATTACCCTCCCCCCCAGTCCCTAGTTTAAACACTCCTCCAACCTTCTAGCCATCTTCTTCCCCAACACAGCTGCTCCTTCCCCATTGAGGTGCAGCCCGTCCCTACGATAGAGGCTGTAGCCGACAGCGAAGTCGGCCCAGTTCTCCAGGAACCCAAACCCCTCCATCCTACACCAGTTCTTGAGCCACTTGTTAATTTCCCTAATCTCCCGCTGCCTTTCTTGTGTGGCCCGTGGTACCGGTAGTATTTCGGAAAATACTACCTTTGAGGTCCTTCCCCTAAGCTTTTGCCCTAAATCCCTGAAATCATTTTTAAGGACTCTCCACCTACCCCTAACTTTGTCATTGGTTCCGATATGGACCATGACCGCTGGATCTTCTCCAGCCCCTCCCAGTAATCTGTCAACCCGATCCGCGATATGTCGAACTCTAGCGCCAGGAAGACAGCACACTGTTCGGCGATCACGGTCTTTGTGACAGATTTCCCTATCTGTTCCCCTAATAATTGAGTCTCCCACTACCAGCACCTGTCTGGCCTGCCCTGCTCTCCTGGTCCCCTGCTTACCGGAGCTGACATTCCCCTGACTGGCAGAGGAAGTGTCCGGCTGCGGCAGTGCCGTCCCTGGACTGACATCCCCCTCATCTGCCAAACGTGCAAACTTGTTGGGGTGTGTCAGATCAGGGCTAGCCTCCCTGGCACTCTTCCCTCTACCCCGCTTTCTAAATGTTACCCAGCTAGCTACCTCACTTTCCTCAGCCTCCTCTCTGTCACCCTCTCCCTCATCTACCCCAAAGAGTGCTTGCTCGGTGAGAAGCAAACTTTTTTGCAAATTGTCAATGCCTCTCAGTGTTGCAACTTGCCCATTTAGAGACTCGATTAGCGATTCCAAACGGGTAATTTGCTCACATCTTGAACAAAGAAATTCACCCTGGAACGGCTGTTCCAGGACTGCATACATCATGCAAGATGTGCACTGGACTGCGTTGTCAATTGTGCAACACATACTAAATGGGGATTACACCACAAAAGAAAAAAATACAATACAATGTAGTAATAATATACAGGCTAATTGCAGTCCCCCTCCGAAGTCCCTGAATCTAAAGTCACTTAATCTTAAGTCTTAATATGTATACTTTTTTTTATTTATGTAAGTTTTACACAATTATTTCATTTTTTAAACAAAAAAAAAATCATGTTTTAGTGTCTCCATATTCTGAGAGCCATAGTTTTTTCAGTTTTTGAGCGATTATCTTAGGTAGGGTCTCATTTTTTACGGGATGAGGTGACTGTTTGATTGGTACTATTTTGGTGTATATACGACTTTTTTGATCACTTTTATTACCTTTTTTGGGAAGTAAGGTGGGCAAAATTTCAATTTCATCATAGTTTTTTTTTTATGCCGTTCACCTTGCGGGTAAAGTAACATGACCGTTTTATAGATCAGGTCGTTACGGATGCGGTGATATCAAACATGTGTGGGAATTAAATTTTTTTCATTCATAATCAGTGATAAATGGGTCTGATGTCTGTATAATACAGTACAGTACACTATATAGTGTGCTGTACTGTATTTTTCACTTTACAAAGTCTGATTAGACTTCTGCCTTTAGCAGAAGTCTAATCAGCACCATGGACAGCCTGTGATCAGTACCATGGACAGCCGGACGCCTGTGAAGGCGTCCGGTTGCCATGATAACCATCACTCGCTGCCACAGCAGAGCAGTGGGTGATGGGGAGGGAGGGGGGCCCCCTCCCTCTCCCATCAGGGGCTGAAAAGGCACAGCAGCCCCCGATGGGAGAGGGAGGGAGCTCCCTCCCTCTTAACCTCTTCCATACAGAGGACAGCGGCATGGAAGGGGTTAAACGCCTGACATGGAAGGGGTTAAACGCCTGACATCTGTGCCAGCACAGATGTCAGGCGTTTCAAGCAGAGTGTCAGCAATGTGCTGACACTGTGCAAACCGCTCGGCTATCCTGAGAGAGGGGGCGGGCGGATGATCGCAAGCCTGCCCCCCCAAGCACTGCCCGCACCGCCCGCCCTCCCTGCCGCACTCCCCGCACCCCCCCCCACGCTGCGCCCGCCGGCAGATAACAAAGAGGGCGGCAGGGGGGGGGGTTAAACATTAAAATAAAGATTATTTGAAGTTTCTGATCCCCGCGGTCTCAGAAACTTCCGAAACCGCTGCAAACCAGAGGTCTGAATTGACCTGCGGTTTGCTGCGATCACCTACACGGGGGGGGGGTCACAGGACCCCCCCTTGCATTTAGTCAAGGTGCCTGCTCAATGATTTGAGCAGGCACCAGGTTCCGATCACCGCCCACCAAGCGGCGGTGATCGGAAATAGGTTAAAAAGTGGGTTTTGGCAATTTTCTTAAAAATTTTAAGAATTGCTTCAAAAATTCAAAGCCTTCTAACGGCCTAAAAAAATATTTTAACATTTACAAAAAACATTTACAAAATTATACCAACATAAAGTAGACATATGGGGAATGTTAAGTAATAAATATTTTATAAGAAATCACTTTCTGTTTTAAAAACAGAGAAATAGAAATTTTGAAAATTGCGAATATTTCAAAATTTGGGGTAAATTAGGGATTTTTTCATAAATAAAGGTGAAAAATATTGACTCAAATTTATGCTAAAGGCAGAAGTCTAATCAGGAAGTACAATGTGTCACGAGAAAATCTCTGAATGGCTTGGATAAGTAAAAGCGTTCCAAAGCTATTACCACATAAAGTGACATATGTCAGATTTGCAAAATTAGGCCTGGTCAGGAAGGGGGCAAATGGCCGGATGTGAAGTGGTTAAGGGGGTCCAGGGCTCCTGATTGACCTGTTCTGCATTCACTTGTGTGATTCTATACAAAATCCAGAGGACTACTAAGACATATATCACGATACCAAGTGCAAACCCAAAGGTGTTCCAATAAACAATAATATCCATACCCAGCGATCATGGGAATGACGTGGTTGGGGTTCTTACCTCTCAAATATGGCTCGACCTTAAGTAGACCCTTTATACTTCCCCACAGTCCCGATCCTAGGCAGAAAGGCTGTCAAGGCCTATGTTATTTTGACTGTGACACGGTTGCCATGCAGACTGGCTGCCGGTGGCAACCTCTAGTTTTCGGTTTGCACGTGCACTTCCTCTTTAAGGTGAGTCTTCCTGCTGTTTGGTGAGCGTGGGGTTAATTTCCTGACTAGGTGTGGATCAGGGTGTGGTCTCTTGGAGCAATTTAGCCTAGGCTTATAGTATTGAGGTTAGTTGTGCTCTAGCCTTGCTGTGGGCTGGAAGCTATGCTCCATTCTAGGGCAATTCCATCTGCCCAGTCATTGAGGGCCACCTTGTTGGACATCAAGGTCTTTTAGCAATGTCATGCCTATGTCTTCTCCATGTCTCCACCCTTCCTTATGTGTCTATGTTTGGTGTGGGTTTGATTTGGGGTTTGGTTGTTATGTATAGTGCGTTGTTTCATGTCTGGTCTGTTTATGTTGTGTCCAGCATGTCTGCTAGACATTTCCCCTTTTCGTCTTTTCCTCCGAAAGGGGGTCCCTGGAAGCTCCCCCGGAGGGGGAACTATAAGAAGCGATGCCTGGGGCTGCCATGCATCATTTTCGCATGGTGGTCCAGGTAGTGACTACTGGATTCATTGTTTGGGTGTTAGTGCTGGGTCCTTCTTTGTGTGTGTTTGGGCCTAGGCGTATTACTAGTATCCAGTGGTTGTGGCGTGGACGGCTCTAGTTCCAGGTTGCAGCTGCCTCAGGTAAGTGTCAATGTTTTTCCTGTTGGCAGTTGTGTTTGCTGCTTCTGGACACTTACCTGTCGTGACGTCCGCTGCTAGCTGCCATCATTCCCTTTGCTGTTAGACCTGCAGAGACTCCTGCTCTTCCGTGTTTTTGGTAAGTGTCTTGAAAGAACAGGTCGTCTCTCCCCTGCTCCTATGTGAGGGATTATCAGGGCAACCCAGGGTCCTAGGTATCCTGGGTAGGAGCCGTCCTACCATCCAGGTCCGCTCATACGGTGGGGAGTTAGGGTGAGGATTAGGAACGCTTTAGGAGGTGACCTGCTCCCTTTTCCCTGATTTCAGGCCTAGTTGCTCTTTCCCCTTGTAGACATTGCACGGTGGGTTTCCCCCCATTCCCCACCGTGACAAAGGCAAAGGAAACACAGATAGATTTGTAAGAATAAGATTCTTACCTTAACAGCACTGTTTTCAGATCATCTGTGTGTCCTGATCCCTCTCCTTAATCGGTCGGCGTTGTTGGGAGGAGTCGACTGGTCGAACCCCACATTGGGCGCCAAGAAATGTTGGGGCAAAACCCATACTTCTATGACCTGCTGGGGTCCAAATCAGGTAAAGGTGCGAGTACTCGGAAGAAATAAACGACACAGACTCAAGGTTGTATCAGAATAATCTCTTGACTTTATTGAGAGGATACAGAAATACTTACCGTATTTTTCGCCCCATAAGACGCACTTTTTCTCCCCCCAAAATGGGGGGAAAATGCCCCTGCTTCTTATGGGGCGAATGCTTGCAGTATTACATCGCAAGCTGCGATGTACGAGCGAGCGGGGACTCGGGGAGGGACTGGGAGGAGGAGCTGGGGGCCGGCAATAGCGGCGGGGCGGTGCAGTCAGTGTACTATAGCCCCGCCGCTCCGGTATACTAATATAAGATGTCTTATTCAATCAATAGTTATTAAACATGCCCCCTCACTCCTAATAGTACCTTACATCCTAACGGCTTCTGTAGAATGCCGGCAGGCAGGCCGGGCGGCCGGCAGCGTAACTCCCTGATGTCACGTGCCTGCACCGCCTACTTTATGAATGAAGCAGGCGGCGCAGGCAAGTGACGTCAGTGAGTGACGGGCCGGCCGCCCGGCCTGCCTGGGTTCTACTGAAGCGGTTAGGATGTAAGGTACTATTAGGAGTGAGGGGGCATGTTTAATAACTATTAATTGAATGAGACATGTTATATTTCTATACTGGTTGACAGTGTCCGTCATCCAGAGATCTCCTGTCATGCCCCACTCTGATGATGTGCAGAGGTCAGCCAGGATTGCAGCACGAGTTTAGTTTTTGTTTTGATGCCGTGCTGGATCCGCCTCGCATCAGGTGCACTGGGTGGAGTCATTAGTTTAAATGGTCTTCAGCTAAGTGCTCTGAGCGGATTATACTGTTCATTTTGGTCTGGGAAGTTTGGAGGGAAGGTTGGCTGTCAGTTCCTGCTCTCAGCAGATAAGTGTAATTTCTTGTTTGGTTGTTTGTCATCTATCCCATCCAGGTTCTGTGCGAGCAGGCTGCTCCTATCTCCCCACTTCACCATCTCAGGGAGTTCAGGGTTCTGTCAGTACAGGCTGGAGGACACAGAAAACCTACCTTTAAGGTTTGTTTGTGGGCTGAGCAGTGCAGGGAAAGAGGTCAGGGATAAACTAGGAGGTGACCCTTCCCCCGTCTCTCGTCCACAGCCTGGTTGGTGTGTTATCTGTTATACTGTGCACGTCCGCCGTGACATTATAATCCGCCATACTGTGACTGCCATTGCTCAGCGTTTATGTGATGGCGTCAATTGATGCACTGGTTGACCGCATGCAGGGTTTGTCCCTGGAGGTTGCGGATCTGCGTAGTACGGTCACACAGTGTCAGAGGGTGTTGGCTTCAGGTACAGGTCAAATTGTTGGGGAGCCTAAAGTCGCTCTTCCTGAGAAATTTGCAGGGGGTACTGATGATTTTTTCTGTTTCAAAGAGTCATGTAATTTGTACTTTCGATTGTGCCCATTTTCATCAGGTAATGAGGATCAGAGGGTGGGTATCATCATGTCTTTGCTGAAAGGGGACGCGCAATCCTGGGCTTTTTCCCTGCCGCCCGGTTCTCTGGCTCTCCGGTCGGTGGAGGAATTTTTTAAAGCCCTGGGATTGATTTACGATGACCCAGATCGAGTTTCGATGGCAGAGTCAAAATTACGTAACTTACTACAGGGTAAACATACTGCTGAGGTTTACTGCACAGAGTTTAGGAGGTGGGCTACTGAGTCGGGGTGGAACGACCCCGCGTTACGTAGCCAGTTTTGTCAGGGGTTATCTGAAAGGTTGAAAGATGCTCTGGCTTTTCATGAATACCCAGATACTTTGGAAAACGCAATGTCTTTGGCGATACGTTTGGATAGACGTATCAGAGAGAGGTGTAAGGGTCCCTCTGTGCAGGAGATTCCTCCCGCGTGTGGTTTTGTTTCACCAGCTGCCCAGGGTGATATTGCTTGTTACTCTGGGGTAGGGGAGGAAACCATGCAGTTAGGTCAGATATCTTTCCATTCGGATAGTAGAGACTTTTGAAAAGTGCACAATTTATGTTTCTATTGTGGGAAGAGGGGTCATTTTGTTTTTTCTTGTCCGTATTTTGAACCACAGGGGGAAGTGATAAAGAAAAAAGAAAAAAAACTCCCCTCACACTTGGTAGTATGAATGGTGTGGTGGAGCAGACTGGTATGCAAGTTCCCTGCAGTTCCCGTTTTCTCCTTTCAGCTATGGTGGCGCTAGAGTCTAGAAATATGTTTGTTGATGTTTTTCTTGATTGTGGTGCTGGGGTAAATTTATTTGACTTTCTGTTTCTTGAGGGTTTGGGACTAAGTATTTGCACGTTAGAGAACGAGATTAGTGTTTTTGCTATTGATTCTTCCCCTCTTTCTCAAGGGAGCCTTATTCACGTTGTTCATGGTATTCATTTAAGGGTGGGTGATTCACATGCTGAGATTATTTCCTGTTTCGTCATGAAGGATTTGCCAGCTCCAATAGTTTTGGGGTTGCCATGGTTGTCTAGACATAACCCAATTATAGACTGGCAGGCGAGACAAATCATTGGTTGGAGCAAGTTTTGTTCGGATAATTGTCTTGTCACATCTATTTCTGAAGTGTCCGTTACGGCCTTGCCTCAGTATCTCTCAGATTTTTCGGACGTTTTTTCGGAGGGTGGGGCTCAGGAATTGCCCCCTCATCGTGACTATGATTGTCCTGTGAATCTCATTCCGGGGGCTAAGTTGCCTAAGTCTCGGCTCTACAACCTCTCTCAACCCGAGAGAGAGGTCATGCGAAAGTATGTCGCCGAGAGTTTGGCAAAGGGTCATATTAGACCATCTAAGTCTCCAGTGGCTGTAGGTTTGTTCTTCGTGAAGAAGAAAGATGGATCACTGAGACCGTGTTTGGATTTCCGGGAGCTGAACCGTATTACAGTCCGGGATCCATATCCCCTGCCTTTGATCTCTGATCTTTTGATCAGATTTTTGGAGCCAAGGTGTTCTCCAAGTTGGATTTGAGAGGAGCATACAATCTGATCAGGATCAAGGAGGGGGATGAGTGGAAAACGGCCTTCAATACGCACGAGGGTCATTTTGAGAACCTGGTAATGCCTTTTGGGTTGACGAATGCGCCAGCGGTATTTCAGCGATTCGTCAATGATATTTTTCATCATTTGGTGGGGAGGTTCGTTGTAGTCTACCTAGATGACATTTTAATTTATTCTCCTGATCTGAAGACCCATCAGGATCATGTGAGACAGGTTTTGACGATCCTTCAGGAGAATAAGTTATACGCCAAATTGGAGAAATGTTTGTTTGCAGTGCAAGAGCTTCCATTCTTGGAATACATGCTTTCGGATTCTGGTTTTTGTATGGACCCCGAAAAGGTCCGGGCGGTTCTGGAGTGGGACCGACCGGAGAATCAGAAAGCTTTGATGCGATTTTTTGGGTTTACGAATTATTATAGAAAATTAATTTTGAATTATTCCACGAGTCAAACCTCTTACTGATATGACCAAGAAGGGCGCTGATGTCTGTCTGGTCGGATGAGGCATTGCAGGCCTTTTCGGCTATTAAGGAGCGTTTTGCATCTGCTCCCATTCTGGTGCAGCCGGATGTATCTCAGCCATTCGTGGTCGAGGTTGATGCATCAGAGGTGGGGGTTGGGGCGGTGCTTTCACAGGGTCCTTCTTCTGGCAAGTGGGTCCCGTGTGCCTTCTTATCCAGGAAGCTCTCGGTCGCCGAGAGGAATTATAATGTTGGAGATAGGGAGTTGTTGGTGATCAAGTTGGCCTTTGAAGAATGGCGTCACTGGTTAGAGGGGGCTTCTCACCCCGTTACTGTGTATACAGACCATAAGAATTTGGCTTACCTGCAATCTGCCAAGCGTCTGAACCCTAGACAGGCCAGATGGTCATTGTTTTTTACCAGGTTCAATTTCGTGGTTACCTTTCGCCCAGGGGTCAAGAACGTCAAGGCAGATGCCTTGTCTCGCAGCTTCCCTGGGGGTGGTGATTCAGAAGATCCAGCGCCGATTTTGGCAGATGGAGTTGTGATCTCCGCTCTGTACCCTGAATTGGAGATGGAGGTGTTGGGAGCTCAGGAGGGGGCTCCTGGTTCGGGTCCCCCAGGGAGGTTGTTTGTTCCTGAGGGCCTACGATACAAGGTGTTCAAGGAACATCACGATACTGTTCTCGCTGGACTTCCTGGTGGTAAGTCCACCTGTGATCTGGTGTCCCAGAGGTTCTGGTGGCCAGGGTTGCATAAGAGTATTGAGAATTACGTAACAGCTTGTGAAACCTGCGCTCGGTCTAAGGTTGCTCATACTCGACCGCCTGGTTCACTTCTTTTATTGTCTATTCTATCTCGTCCTTGGACGCATTTGTCCATGGACTTTATTACGGACCTACCGAGTTCCTCCGGGAGAACAGTGATTTTGGTGGTAGTCGATCGTTTCAGTAAAATGGCTCACTTTATACCACTAACAAGTCTGCCTAACGCTAAGACTCTTGCGCAGATTTTTGTGGATAATATTGTGAATTTGCACGGTATTCCTTCGGATGTGGTCTCTGATAGGGGCACGCAGTATGGCTCGAGGTTTTGGAGGGTGTTCTGCTCTCGACTTGGCATTCAACTTTCTTTCTCGTCGGCTTTTCATCCACAGTCGAATGGTTAGACGGAGCGTACCAATCAAAACCTGGAGACCTACTTGAGGTGCTTTGTGGCTGAGAATCAGGAGGACTGGTCCTCATTCTTGTCCTTAGCAGAATTTGCATTGAATAACTGTAGGCAGGAGTCCACGGGTAAGTCGACATTTTTTGGCGCATACGGTTTCCATCCTCAGTTTGGTACCTTTTCTGGGTCTGGTTCCTCCGGGATGCCAGAGGAGGAGAGATTCTCTTCTGCCTTATCCTCTATCTGGCGGAGGATTCAAGGAAATTTGGAGAGGATGGGTGAGAGGTATAAACGAATGGCTGACAGGAGACGTGTGACTGGTCCGGACCTGTGTGTGGGTGATCTGGTGTGGTTGTCCACTAGGAATATCAAGTTGAGAGTGCCATCTTGGAAACTGGGTCCAAGATTTGTTGGTCCGTATAAAATTTCTGCGGTGATCAATCCTGTGGCGTTTCGACTGGATCTGCCGCAGACTTGGAGGATCCATGATGTCTTCCACAAGTCTTTACTAAAAAAATGTTAAACCGGTGGTACCATCGCCATTGCCTCCTCCTCCTGTTCTAGTGGAGGGAAACTTAGAGTTCGAGATCTCCAGGATTCTCGACTCGAGAGTTCTGCAGGGTTCCCTCCAGTACCTGGTGCACTGGAGGGGATACGGTCCTGGGGAGAGGATGTGGGTTCCGGCGTCAGATGTCAACGCCAGCCGACGTGTGAGGGCCTTTCATAGGTCCCATCCGGATAAGGTTGGTCCAGGGTGTCCGGAGGTCACCCGTAGAAGGGGGGGTACTGTCATGCCCCAGTCTGACAATGTGCGGAGGTCAGCCAGGATTGCAGCACGAGTTTAGTTTTTGTTTTGATGGCGCGCTGGATCCGCCTCAAATCAGGTGCACTGGGTGGAGTCATTAGTTTAACCTCTTAAGGACATAGGGCGTACAGGTACGCCCTTGTGCCCTGGTACTTAAGGACACAGGGCGTACATGTACGCCCTGTGTATTTTCGATCACTGCCGTGCGGCTGGCAGTGATCGGAACCCGGTGCCTGCTCAAATCATTGAGCAGGCACCTAGGATAAATGCGCGGGGGGGTCCCGTGACCCCCCCATGTTGGCGATCGCGGAAAACCGCAGGTCAATTCAGACCTGCGGTTTGCTGCGATTTCTGCATTTTTTCTGATCCCCGCGGTCCCTGACCGCGGGGATCAGAAACTTTATATGCCTAAAATAACATTTTATTCACCCCCCCCCCTGCACCCCCGAATGATTTTATGGTGGCGGGAGGTGCAGGGGGAGGGTTGCGGGCGGTGCGGGAGGCGGGCAGTGCGGCAGGCGGGATCGCGATCCCCCGCCCGCCTCCCCTTGTATAATCGTTGGCTTCTAGTGGGTATACCAGGGTGCTAGCATATTGCTGGCACCCTGGTATAAACGGCTGACATCTGCGATGCGATGTCAGCCGTTTAACCCTTTCCATACAGCGGTCCGTACGGACCGCTGTATGGAAAAGGTTAACAGCGCAGGGAGCTCCCTCCCTCTCCCATCGGGGGGCTGCTGTGCCTTTGCAGCCCCCCGATTGGGAGGGAGAGAGCCCCCAGACAGCCCCCCGACAGATCCCCTCCTTACCCTTCCCCATCTGCGCAGTTCTGAGCAGTACTGAGCAGACGGGGAAGGTTCCCATGGCAACAGGACGCCGTCTCTGGCGTCCTGCTGTCCATGGTGCTGAACAGATCTGTGCTAAAAGGCAGAGATCTGTTCAGACAAAGTGTAAAATACAGTACAGTACAATATATATTGTACTGTACTGTATTATACAGACATCAGACCCACTGGATCTTCAAGAACCAAGTGGGTCTGGGTCAAAAAAAAAGTGAATAAAAGTGAAAAAAAAGTAAAAATCAAAAAACACATTTATCACTGATTAAAAATGAAAAAAATAAAATTCCCTACACATGTTTGGTATCGCCGCGTCCGTAACGACCTGATCTATAAAACGGTCATGTTACTTTACCCGAACGGTGAACGCCATAAAAATAAAAAATAAAAAACTATGATGAAATTGAAATTTTGCCCACCTTACTTCCCAAAAAAAGGTAATAAAAGTGATCAAAAAAGTCGCATGTACGCCAAAATTGTAACAATCAAACCGTCATCTCATCCCGCAAAAATCATACCCTACCCAAGATAATCGCCCAAAAACTGAAAAAACTATGGCTCTTAGACTATGGAAACACTAAAACATGATTTTTTTGTTTCAAAAATGAAATCATTGTGTATAATGATCCCCCCCATAACAGATCCCCCCCCCATAACAGTGTCCGTCATCCACAGATCCCCCCATAACAGTGTCCGTCATCCACAGATCCCCCCCATAACAGTGTCTGTCATCCCCAGTAATAGTGCCATCCACAGACCACAATTAGTTCCAAACCCACCAAACACACAGCACACCTTTTGGTTAAAAATTTTTTTTTCTTATTTTCCTCCCCAAAAACCTAGGTGCGTCTTATGGGCCGGTGCGTCTTATAGGGCGAAAAATGCGGTATATCAAGTTTCTAGGACTTAAGCCAACACAGCTCTCGTCACTTACGTAAGCATCGTGTGATTAACAATAATAACATAACATTTTTGGTATTTGTAAATCAAGCACATTTAATTACAAAAAGCTTTATCTTATCCTTGAGTTATTCATCCTTGAGAAGTATCCAGAACATCAGATACACATACTATAGTTCTGAGAACTAACAAGTAACATAAATTTTGTTTGTACACACAGTTATTAAATGGAATCCAGTATACAAAATGAAGGTGCAATCCCTCACACATAGTATCTCCTGAAGCAGAGTAGCATGAGAACTGCCGAAGGGCCGATTTCCTCCACCTCCATAGCTCCACTAGGTTATAGGCCGTTTACCAATTAAATAGGGCTGAATTATGTCTGAGAGGAGGTCTTAACCTGTCTAGCTGGTTATCCAATACTGCATTAAAATCCCCTAGAATTACAAAGGGAGACTGGGGCAGCAATGTCACCTTAGCCATAATTTCATCTAGTAGGGATCTGCAGAAGGGAGGAGGGACATACAGTCCAACAATAATTAACCTCTTCAGGACACATGACGTACCGGTATGGCATGTTGTCCTGGTACTTAAGGACACATGACGTACCGGTACGTCATGTGTATTTCCGATCACCACCGCAAACCGCAGGTCAATTCAGACCTGCGGTTTGCAGCTTTTACCTGCGGTTGCGGCGGCGTGTGGCGGTTCCATCGGGTCCCCATGCGGCTGTAGGGGGGACCCGATGGCATGGAAGGCAGCGCGATGCCTAAAGAAGGCATCGCGCTGCCTTCCGGTGACGAGCCTGTGAGATCCAGCACCCTGAATCTCACAGGCCGGAAGCTGTATGAATAATACTCACTGTATTACTCATACAGCCAATGCATTCCAATACAGAAGTATTGGAATGCATTGTAAAGGGATTAGACCCCCAAAAGTTCAAGTCACAAAGTGGGACAAAAAATAAAGTGAAAAAAAAAGTTTAAAAAAGAAAGTTTCCCCCCCAAAAATTAAAAGTTTCAAGTAAAAATAAACAAAAACTTCATTTTTCCCAATTAAAAAAAATTGGTAAAAGATAGGGGGAAAAAAAAGTATACATATTAGGTTTCGCCACGTCCGTATCGACCGACTCAATAAACATATCACATGACCTAACCCCTCAGATAAACACCGTAAAAATAAAAAATAAAAACTGTGCTAAATAAACAATTTCTTTGTCACCTTACATCACAAAAAGTACAACAGCAAGCGATCAAAAAGGCGTTTGCCCACCAAAATAGTACCAATCTAACCATCACCTCATCCCTCAAAAAATGAGCCCCTACCTGAGACAATCGCCTAAAAAATAAAAAAAACTAT
This sequence comes from Bufo bufo, assembly GCF_905171765.1. Lineage (NCBI taxonomy): Eukaryota > Metazoa > Chordata > Amphibia > Anura > Bufonidae > Bufo > Bufo bufo. The sequence goes on along the minus strand of NC_053390.1, from coordinate 786,795,061 downwards.
GGCTCAGAATCTGGAGACACTAAAACATCATTTTTTTTGTTTTAAAAAAGCTGTTATTGTGTAAAACTTACATAAATAAAAAAAAGTATACATATTAGGTATCGCCGCGTCCGTATCGACCGTCTCTATAAAAATATCACATGACCTAACCCCTCAGATGAACACCGTAAAAAATAAAAAATAAAAACTGTGCTAAATAAACAATTGTTTGTCACCTTACATCACAAAAAGTATAATAGGAAGCGATCAAAAAGTCACACGCACCCCAAAATAGTTGCATCCCGCAAAAATCATACCCTACCCAAGGTATTCGCCCAAAAACTGAAAAAATTATGGCTCTCAGACTATAGAAACACTAAAACATGATTTCTTTTGTTTCAAAAAAGAAATCATTGTGTATAACTTACATAAATAAATAAAAAGCATACATATTAGGTATCGCCGCGTCTGTGACAACCTGGTCTATAAAAATACCACATGATCTAACCTGTCAGATAAATGTTGTAAATAACAAAAAATAAAAACGGTGCCAAAACAGCTATTTCTTGTTACCTTGCCTCAAAAAAAGTGTAATATAGAGCAACCAAAAATCATATGTACCCTAAATTAGTACCAACAAAACTTCTACCCTATCAGTAGTTTCTAAAATGGGGTCACTTTTTTGGAGTTTCTACTCTAGGGGTGCATCTGGGGGGCTTCAAATGGGACATGGTGTAAAAAAAAACAGTCCAGCAAAATCTGCCTTCCAAAAACCGTATGGCATTCCTTTCCTTCTGCGTCCTGCCATGTGCCCGTACAGCAGTTTACGACCACATATGGGGTGTTTATGTAAACTACAGAATCAGGGCCATAAATATTGAGTTTTGTTTGGCTGTTAACCCTTGCTTTGTTACTGTAAAAAATGGATTAAAATGGAAAATTTGCCAAAAATTGAAATTCGGAAATTTCATCTCCATTTGCCAATAACTCTTGTGGAACACCTAAAGAGTTAACGACGTTTGTAAAATCAGTTTTGAATACCTTGAGGGGTGTAGTTTCTTAAATGGGGTCACTTTTATGGAGTTTCTACTCTAGGGGTGCATCAGGGAGGCTTCAAATGGGACATGGTGTCAAAAAAACCAGTCCAGCAAAATCTGCCTTCCAAAAACCGTTTGGCATTCCTTTCCTTCTGCGCCCTACCATGTGCCCGTACAGCAGTTTATGACCACATATGAGGTGTTTCTGTAAACTACAGAATACGGGCAATAAATATTGAGTTCCCTTACGTCCTACCAGCAGCACAGATGGGGTTAACTGCCCCTGTGGACTGGTAGGACCGGCGGAATTTTAATGAGCCCAAGAACCAATAAACGATCTTCAACTCCCTGAAAGGGAGGAGATCACCCCCCCAGCCCACCGTGTTTTTTTCTGTCCTCTGGACAGGTGGACTGTCGTGTCGCTCCCCCTCAGGGAGCTGAAGAGTGCTTAGGGGCTCTTTTTTTCCTTAAGCTAAAAGCATTGCCTTTTCTTGGTCTCAGTGCCTTTATTTTAGGCCTGATCGCGGCGATTTTCGTCTCCGGGGTACCGTCGGGGAGGGGGGTGTCCCCTCCCCTCTTCTTTCATCTCAGTATGCGGTGTCCCGTCTCTCCATACCGCATGTGTGCGGCGCTATGGGCGCCGCCATCTTCCAGGAGTGACGCGCACTAGGTGCGCTACGTCACTTCCGGTTTTCCGGAGCGATGCAGTGAAGTTTAAAAACTCACCATTTCTATTAAACTGTCTCCCTATAAAGACATCCTGGGATTCAGGATTAATCTGGGGAGACATTTAGGACAAGCTGAGCCAGTATAGGCTCTGTTATCTCTCTGGGCTAATTACGATCTAGGACCCGCCCAGTGGGCGGGGCTTCCTCCTTTTAAGCGCCCAGAGCCTATCAGTCAGTGCTCTGGTTGCGCCGCTTTCACAAGTTAGCTCCAGAGTTCCCTATGCCTTGAGATATTCTTAGTATTGCTTGGCTTGGGTTTTGTTGTTCCTCTTTTCACAGCTCTAATTTCTTCTAGTGCTAGTGGGCCCCCTTAAGGTCTTGTTTCTCCACCTCCAGATATTGTAGGTGTTATGACCTGTTTTTTTTCTTTCCATTTACAGACTATGGCTTCCCCTAAGGATCCGGATCAGCGGAAAGCTGGGGCCAAGAGGAAGCATTTGGCATGTTACGAATGTAACACACCCTTAGACGACAGCTGTCCTTACTCCAGATGTGAGAGTTGTCGCACGGCATCCACGGAACCCACGATGCAGGAAATGTTCCAGTGGACAAAGACATACGTGGATGATTCTATTAAGGGAGTGGTACGGCTGCTTAATGAGAGGCTACCAGGTCCCACTCAGACTCCCATGGAGGTGGTCGCACCGGTCGAAAGACCTACCCCCTGTTCTGTGGGGTCTTCTTCCGAGGAAGAAGAAATTACTTCTTGCTTTTTCCCTCCAGAAAAGACGCAGAAGTTACTCAAGTCCATCAGGTCGGGGGACCAGGATGTTGACATGGGGGAGTCTTCCGATCCCGCCGGACGGAAACAGCGTGTCTTTAGAGCGGATGAGACCCTCCTCTCTGTGATGCGCACAGAGTGGAGAAAGCCTGAGAAAGGTCCAGTGCTCACCAGAAAATTCAAATTCATGTACCCGATGGCTAAACCCTTGGTGGAATCGTGGGGTTCCATTCCCAAGGTGGACATGGCTATAGCCAAGTTGTCCCAGCGCACTCTAGTCCCTGCAGACGAGGGGTCTAGTCTGCAGGACCCTCTAGACCGGAGGGCACAGTGCACCCTTAGAAGGAGTTATGCCGCATCAACTTCAATTGCGGCCACGGAGGTAGCCGCCTATTTACGCTCCAGGCTCAACCAAATCCAGACGGACGTGGATCAGAGAGTATCAAGAGATGACATCCTGGCAGCCTTCAAGTCAGCCAATCTGGCTATGGACTTTCTGGTCGATTCCACCCAGATGCAGCTGAAGCTGGCCGCCAAAACTATGGCCCTAGTTTCAGCTGCCCGCAGACCACTTTGGCTGAAACCGTGGATCGCGGACAACTCGTTCAAGTTCAACCTTTGTGGGCTCCCCTTCGAACCGGATAGGCTGTTCGGGTCCGAATTGGACAAGATAATAAAGGGGCTCTCCGATAAAAAGGGGAAGAGCCTCCCCCAGCAGCCCTTTCGGGGGTCGCCCCAGACAGGAGAAGAAAGGCGGAGGTCGTCCAGGGCAGCAGTCTAGACGCAGAGATTGGGGGGGGCCGTCTCGTAAATATTCGAGACGCTCCCGCAAACCCACCAGGGAGGCAAAACCCTCCTGACTATGGGCCTCCTCGAGGCTCTTGGATAAGCCCTGCTGCCCCTACAGTGTCTCCTCTAGACTTTCCCGTACCCCTCCCCCAGATTCCCGTGGGGGGCCGTCTTACCCATTTCAAAGACTCTTGGAGCCGGTTGATTGCAGACCCCTGGGTCCAGGACATAGTTTCCGTCGGGTACCAGGTAGATCTTATCTCTCTCCCCCCAGAGAGATTCATCGCCACACGAAACTTCGGGTCTGCCAAACAAGTGGTCCTAGAATCTTACATTCAGGACTATATCTCCAAGGGAGCCCTAGAGGAGGTGCCGGCAGGGGAGAGGGGCCTAGGGATTTATTCACCAGTGTTCCTGGTTCCCAAAAAGACGGGAGATCTCCGGATGATCATCGACTTGAGATTTCTCAATCGATTTATAAGAAAAACAAGGTTTCGCATGGAGACCAGTCAGTCAGCCATATCCTCAACCTTGGGGATGTCATGGCTACTCTGGACCTCAAGGATGCGTATCTTCACATTCCGATCCATTCCGCGTCCTGGAAACTCCTCAGGATCGCGGTCCAGATTTCAGGGGTCCGCAGGCACTTTCAGTTCGCCGCGCTTCCCTTCGGAATCTCTTCTGCCCCCCTTATTTTCACCAAAGTGGTGGTGTCAGTGGTGGCAGCTTTGAGACTTCAAGGACTGACTATTATTCCTTATCTGGACGATTGGCTTTTCATAGCCTCTTCAGTTCCGATCCTTACCCACCATCTTCAGATCGCAATTTCCTTTCTCCTCCGCCTGGGCTGGATTATCAACTGGCAGAAGTCGAATGTGAGCCCATCGACTTCAATCCATTATTTAGGATTCGTGGTCGACTCTGTGGAGATGTCCCTCCGGTTGACTCTAGAAAGGAAAGCGCGGATTCAGGACCTGGCAAAGGTCCTTTATGTCCCTCGTCGAGTCTCTATCCGGACTCTCATGAAGATGCTGGGGCTTATGTCAGCGGCTGCGGACGCAGTCCCTTGGGCACTATGGCACCTCCGTCCTCTTCAGTCGGAGGTCTTACACTTATGGAACGGCAGCCCTGCGGGGCTAGATTCCCTGTGCTCCCTGTCCGGTCAAACCCGGAATTCCCTCAGATGGTGGTTTCAGCTACCAGCAGGGAAGTCTATGACCCAACCAGCTTGGGTCATATTGACTACAGACGTGTCCCTTGTAGGCTGGGGCGCTCACCTGGACGGATCCCCAGAACAGGGATCTTGGTCCCCCCTGGAGCGGCGTCTTTCTTCCAACCTTCGCGAGATGCGAGCTATCCGGCTAGCCCTCCTTCACTTCGCCCCTCAGATTCGGGGCAAAGCAGTGAAAGTCCAGTCAGACAATATGACTGCGGTTCTCTATATAAACAAGCAGGGAGGCACAAGATCATTGCCCCTTCTGTCAGAGATCGGGGTGATTCTTCAGTGGGCAGAGACGAACCTTTCCCATCTATCTGCCGTTCATGTTCGAGGCTCCCTCAATATGATAGCGGACCGCTTAAGTCGAGGATTACCGACCATGGAGATCTTCAGGCAGCTAGTTCACAGATGGGGTATGCCAGAGGTGGATCTCATGGCGACCAGGTTCAACGCCAAGGTGCTGAGGTTCTGTTCCCTGTACAGGGAAGACAACCCCCTGGCGATAGATGCTCTGTCGATACCGTGGAGGTTCAGGCTGGCTTACATCTTCCCTCCGTTTTCCATGATACCGAGGGTATTGATGAAAATCCGTCAGGATCAGGCCTCGGTAATAGCCATCATACCGTTTTGTCCCAGAAGATCCTGGTTTACCCAGCTCATTCAGATGAGTCGGGGACAATACTGGAGACTCCCCCCGGAGCAGACCCTGGTGTCGTGGGACACTCACCTCTGCCCAGATCTGCACAGGTTCAACCTGACAGCCTGGAGGTTGATCAGTCCCTTCCCAACATAGAAGGGCTTTCCAAGTCGGTCCTGAGAACTTTGTCGCATTCCCGAGCAGAGTCTACAAAGAAGGCCTACTCCAGGATCATGAGAATCTTCGTGGCATGGTGTGATTCCAGACAGGTGGCGTCCGCAGATCCGCCCCTTCCTGCGATACTTCAATTTCTTCAAGATGGATTAGATAGAGGCCTATCTCCAGCTACCTTGAAGGTACAGGTTTGTGCCATCTCGGCCTGTCTCAACAGACCACATTCTCGGGACCCACTCATTAAACGCTTCCTGAAGGGAGCTGAAAGACTAAAGCCTACTATACTGAAACCTATCCCCCAGTGGGATCTTTCAGTAGTGCTCAGGGGGCTAGTATCTCCCCCCTTCGAGCCCTTGGAGGAGGTAAATTTCAAATTTTTGACTTTAAAGATGGTCTTTCCTCTGGCTATAGCTTCAGCCAAAAGAATTTCTGAATTGCAGGCTTTCTCTGCAGTTCACCCGTACATTATTTTTCTACAGGATAGAGTACTCCTGAAGTTTTTACCATACTTCAGGCCTAAGGTGCCTACTTTCCAGAATATCAATCAAGTAATCTCTTTACCAGTTTTGTTTACAGCCTCCTCCTCTGATACTCCAGCTAGAGACCCGCTGGATATTTCAAGATGCCTCCAGAACTATGTGGATAGATCTAGAGAGTTCAGGATAGATGAGAATCTCCTTATCCTGTTTGCCGGTAAGTCTAAAGGCCGTAAAGCGTCTAAAGCTACCATTAGTCGCTGGATCAAGGAGGCTATTAAGGAAGCTTTCGTCTCCCAATCCTTAGATCCTCCTGAGTTTGTGAGAGCCCATTCTACTAGGGCGGTCTCCACCTCGGTTGCGGAGAGAAGACTTCTCCCCTTAGAGTTGATCTGTAAGGCGGCCTCCTGGAGCTCTGAGTCAACCTTCATTTCCCATTATAGGATAGATGCTAGGATGGCAGAGTTTTCGGCTTTTGGGCAGACTGTTCTTAGTTCTCCACAATGCATGAGGACCCTCCCTAGGGGATTCTTCTTGCTATCTCCCCATCTGTGCTGCTGGTAGGACGTAAGGGAATCGTTAATTTCTAACGATAATTTGTTTTCCCTTAGGCCTAACAGCAGCACACAAATATCCCACCCTAGATACATTATGCTTGTTAAAAACACGGTGGGCTGGGGGGTGATCTCCTCCCTTTCAGGGAGCTGAAGATCGTTTATTGGTTCTTGGGCTCATTAAAATTCCGCCGGTCCTACCAGTCCACAGGGGCAGTTAACCCCATCTGTGCTGCTGTTAGGACTAAGGGAAAACAAATTATCGTTAGAAATTAACGATTTTGTTTGGCTGTTAACCCTTGCTTTGTAAAAGTTTAAAGAATATTAAAATGGAAAATCTGCCAAAAAAGTGAAATTTTGAAATTGTATCTCTATATTCCATTAATTCTTGTGGAACACCTAAAGGGTTAACAAAGTTTGTAAAATCAGTTTTGAATACCTTGAGGGGTGTAGTTTCTTAGATGGGGTCACTTTTATGGAGTTTCTACTCTTGGGGTGCATCAGGGGGGCTTCAAATGGGACATTGTGTCAAAAAAAAAAGTCCAGCAAAATCTGCCTTCCAAAAACCGTACAGCAGTTTATGACCACATATGAGGTGTTTCTGTAAACTACAGACTCCAGGCAATAAATATTGAGTTTGGTTTGGCTGTTAACCCTTGCTTTGTAACTGGAAAAAAATTATTAAAAAGGAAACTCTGCCAAAAAAGTGAAATTTTGAAATTCTATCTCTATTTCCAATTATTCTTGTGGAACACCTAAAGGGTTAACGACGTTTGTAAAATCAGTTTTGAATACCTTGAGGGGTGTAGTTTCTAGAATGGGGTCATTTTTGGGTGGTTTCTATTATGTAAGCCTCGCAAAGTGACTTCAGACCTGAACTGGTCCCTAAAAATTGAGTTTTTGAAAATTTCAGGAAAATTTCAAGATTTGCTTCTAAACTTCTAAGCCTTGTAACATCCCCAAAAAAGAAAATATCATTCCCAAAATGATCCAAACATGAAGAAGACATATGGGGAATGTAAAGTAATAACTACCGTATATACTCGAGTATAAACCGACCCGAGTATAAGCCGAGCCCCTAATTTTACCCCAAAAAAATGGGAAAAATTATTGACTCGAGTATAAGACTAGGGTGGGAAATGCAGCTATAATGCAGAGTGTATGTGTATATAATGCACACACTCTACATTATATACACACATCTGCAAGAGGGTGACTCCCTGTATTTAATGCAGAGTGTGTGCATTATATACACACACACTCTGCATTAAATACAGGGAGCCATCCACAGATCTCCCCCCTAAACAGTGCCATCCACAGATCTCCCCCCTAAACAGTGCCATACACAGATCCCCCCTAAACAGTGCCATCCACAGATCCCCCCTAAACAGTGCCATCCACAGATCCCCCCCCCTCCCCTAAACAGTGCCATGATGGCACTGTTTAGGGGAGGGGGTATCTGTGGATGGCACTGTAGGGGGATCTGTGGATGGCACTGTAGGGGGATCTGTGGATGGCACTGCCATCCACAGATCCCCCTACAGTGCCATCCACAGATCCCCCTACAGTGCCATCCACAGATCTCCCTACAGTGCCATCCACAGATCCTTCTACAGTGCCATCCACAGATCCTTCTACAGTGCCATCCACAGATCCCCCTACAGTGCCATCCACAGATCCCCCTACAGTGCCATCCACAGATCCCCCTACAGTGCCATCCACAGATCTCCCTACAGTGCCATCCACAGATCCCCCTCCCCGACGCTCACAGCAGTATATTTACTTACTTTGTCTTTGCTCCGGTAATACAGGCAGTGCGGGGAGCGGCGCTCACTCACTGACGTCACGCGCCTTCTCCCACTAGGCGGCGCAGGCGCGTGACGTCAGTGAGTGAGCGCCGCCCCCCGCACTGCCTGTATTACCGGAGCTAAGACCTAGATTCGAGTATAAGACGAGGAGGCTTTTTGAGCACAAAAATATGTGCCAAAAAACTCGTCTTATACTCGAGTATATACGGTAATTTTAGAGGTATTACTATGTATTATAGAAGTAGAGAAATTGAAACTTGGAAATTTGCAATTTTTTACAAATTTTTGGTAAATTTGGTATTTTTTTATAAATAAAAATTATTATTTTTTACTTCATTTTACCAGAGTCATGAAGTACAATATGTGACGAAAAAACAATCTCAGAATGGCCTGGATAAGTCAAAGCTTTAAAGTTATCACCACTTAAAGTGACACTGGTAAGATTTGCAAAAAATGGCCTGGTCCTTAAGGTGAAATAAGGCTGTGTCCTAAAGGGGTTAAAGGGCTGCCATGGATAAGACCGTGTAAAAGAATAAACATTCCATGTGTATCTACCTGCATGGTGCTTAGCTGCCAGGGTAGCGCCTTACTAACCAGAATAGAGACCTCATGTGCATTATTCACATATGTCGCGTGATGTGTTTGCCCCACCCAAGGGCGTCGAAGCGCAAGTACCCTGCGTTCCCTCAAATGTGTTTCCTGCAAAATAAGTATATCAGGAGCATAAGTGTTAAGATAATTAAAGACCAGAGATCTTTTGATCTCACAATTTAGGCCTCTCACATTCCATGAAATTATCTTAAACGTTGCCATAATGACCTGGACATATATATCTTATGATATTCTCTCGCAGCGCTGTAGTGGCACACATACATCCATTCACACCATCTTATACCTAACCCATCCCCCACCCCTTCCTGCCCACACATTCCAAACCTGTCTGAGCCCCTGATCCCGAACAAGAAGAAAAACCAGTAGGTAAGGAACACTAGCCTTACCCTAACTCTGACATAAACCCAACTGCATATGACCACTACTAACTCCAGTGGTCCCCAACACCTCCTCTCCCCTGTGCTACTAATGAACGGTCCTTTTAATAGAGATAAAAACCCTTCTACTGTTAACAAAAAGAAGACAACACAAAATGTTAAACTGTTAGAAAAGATTCTCCCTCCTCTGTATATTAGCTCCCTCCACCCAGTGCCTTCTCTACTCCCTTCACCACAGCCGGAGCCATATTGCGTGCCTCTCCACCTAGAGGGTGTAAAAGATCATAGTTTAGGCAAAGTAAAAGGTCTGAAGACACATAGCTAAAAAATATCAATTCACTGCCTCCTTCCTTGCAGTCGACGAGAGTCAAGCCAGTCGGAGGCCTCCTCTGGGGTCTGGAAAAAGTGAGTTCCCCCGTCTACCTGAACCCTCAGCCTCGTCGGGTAAAGCATGCCATATTGTATTCCCAGTTCCGGACATGAGCAAACTGTCTCCTGTTCTTCTGTACTTCAGTGGTGAAGTCGGGGTAAAATGATAGTCCCTTTTTTCTATTTTCGGCATCCTCTGCCCTGGCTTGTAAGATCTTAACTTGTTGAAGGAGTGAACTAGTTAGCTCAGAAGTGCCTCTTGCTGTATCCTCCACCTCCCCAACCCTGCGCTCCACTTCTGTTGTGCGAGCTCTCATTTTCTCAATATCATGACGTAGAAAGTTAACATCGCTTTGGAGATGATCTATCTTTGCCGTTAAGGCAGCCTGGCAAGCCACTATGGCCGTCATGATCCTGTCAGTTTGTGGCGTGTCAGCAGATTGAGCTGCCAGAATCTCATCCCCCTCAGTCTGGCACATATTATCCATTAGGGTTTTATTTGGGGTTTGAGAGGGTATTGGAGCAGTCTTCCGCCTTATATACCAGCAAGTAGTAGAATAATACAAAAAAATATATAATGTGAGAACCTTGGTCGCCCCCAGGTTTAGATGCAGCCCCCTCAACTCTTATTTAAAAGTCTGGATCATATACAGTCCCAAGTCACAAGGTCTTTCACCAGGGCTTTGGAGCAAAAAAACAACAACAAACAAACAAACAAAAAAAAAAAATGTGATCTACTTGCTCTCCCCAAAGATCGTATGCCTGCTTATTAATGTCTTACAGTCTGTAAGTATCCCTGAGGGCTCAGTATGGTTCCTTTTGGGCTCAGGCAAATCGTGGCGATGAGTTGAGATTCCTCACTCCTCATTTCCAGGCCCCAGGCTCTGCTGAAATAGCACTATTGAGAAAATGGCTGCCAACCCTCTCTGTCTGAACGCCTGCGCCTTCCCCTCCTCGTCCAGTCTAACCCCCCGCTCTGGTGAAGGGGCACAATTTGGTGAAAACCCGGGTTCTCCCAGTTAACTCATGACCTCCCCGTCTGCTCCCAGGCTGTCTATGTATGCTGCGCTGATTCAGCCAGCTATGGCCGTGCCTGGTCAGTCCTCAGGTACGGCGGTAGGCTCAGTTTGCCTCCTCTTATCGCCCTAAATGCTGGTCCTGCATGAGGTAGGTTTCCTGGGGAGTATGTCTCTGGGTATTTTACTGGCTCACCGGACACACCGGTATGAAGGGAATCAGGATATTGCCAGGATTCCGGGAAAGCTTTCTTCGATGCGTCTTCACGCCATGCATGCCAGGCCACGCCCCTCTTCTCTGTACTTCATGTCTCCTCATGAACTCCATTCTTACAGAGATTAAGCTGAAGATCTTATCAGCTGTATTCAGGTTCATAATTCCTGACAAATAGGAGAGGAGGATGAGATAGCTCTTTACCTCAGTGTTGTGAAGTAACTTGTCATCCTGTGATTAGTAATCATAGAGAAACAAAAGAAAAAAGAGGTTGAGGCCCTTCAGGGATGATCACTGGATGTATACCAAGGGGGATGCCCAGAATATATCTAGTGTCAACTTGAAGGGTGCCAAGGGGCGGGGAATTTTAGGAAAAAATGCCTAATTGGGTGTTTGTATAAGGAAGGCTGCTGAGTGGTCCAGGTGTAGCGAAGCTCACACCCAAGAGTAAGTAGAGTAACTTGAGGTCCTCATTCAAGTTAAGTGGGCCCAGGGGACTGGTGCCTTCCAAAAGACTTGAATTGACCATGTTGGTCCAATTTTTAGTGCCACTCCAAATAAAACTTAGAAAGAGCTAAGAGGTGCTAATAGGTTTATGCTCTATTGAAACCTTGTATTGGTGCAGTTATAACCATATGTAGAAGCATATGAATAAATAGGTGTATGAATAAAAAGGTACATGGATAAACAAAGTTAAAATATGTAAAATGTAGAATGGATAAAATGAAATTAATAAATACCAAGTAAAATATTATATCAAGGTTAAAAAGTTTTAAAGTAGAACTCACTTCACTAGGGGGATGTCTGTTGGATAAAGCTCAAGACACCTTCAGACAGAGCCCCCCTGCCGGGTTCGCTTGTAGAATGGTAATAATGACGGCAGCCAGGTGTCCAGCGTCTGGTCAATATTCTTTAATCAGGTAAAAACACCGCACTCAATGCGTTTTGGGGGTCAGAAACAGTGCCCCCTTCCTCAGGAGTAATACAATAATGCCATATACACATACAATGCTAGTATTTATACCCTCAAATAGTTTTGTACACATATCAAAAAAGGGGGGAGCATTGTGGGAATCCAAATGGGAGGAAGTGACATCAGTGCAGTGTCACTTCCTGAATCCAAATGGGAGGAAGTGACATCAGGGCAGTGTCACTTCCTGAATCCAAATGGGTGGAAGTGACATCTTGCTGCCGTCATTATTACCATTCTACAAGCGAACCCGACCGATGGGCTCTGTCTGAAGGTGTCTTGAGCTTTATCCAACAGACATCTCCCCAGTGAAGTGAGTTCTACTTTACTTCAACTTTTTAACCTTGATATAATATTTTACTTGGTATTTATTCATTTATGGGGAAGGCAGCAGACCTGGTCCCTGCTGGACAGGTTTTGTTAGTCCTACATCAGCCTTATCACTGGAGGTTGTGCAACACCAAGCAAAAGCAAGCTTGAGGTACTCTAAGCCAGGACAAGAAGTTCCTAGGATTATCTACAGTAAGAAACTGACTACTGACATAGCTGAGCTGAGAGAGCTGCAGAGAGGAATGTGTTGCAGAGAGAAGTATTTGCCTGCCATTTGCCTGCTGAAACCTATTGATGACCCATATCAAGTCTGGAAACTGTATGGAATACTATTTATGCCAAGTAAAGCAACTGTTCAACTGTTTACCAAGTCTGGACTCAACTTTGTTCTACACCATCCAAGTTTACCTACCCTTTTTGCACTGCTTCAGACCACACCACATCTGGGATCCACAAATATCCAGGTAGGAACCGTGACACGTGTATATAACATCTACAGAGACTGTAGGCCACCCTGCACCACTCTAGCAATCCCACCCTGGGTACCAACATTACAATCTACAAAAAGGGAGCCTTGTGCTTCTGCTGCTTAACGGCAGCTGGCGTCACATTTACTTGCTCTATAAGAGGTACATATTTTGTAGAAACCTCCTAAGGGGCAAGGGATATCCCAGGTGTGGCCTAGTGGGACGTCGCATATGCCAAATTTTTTATTACATGCAAATAAAAAAGTATTCAGATCCAGGTGCTGGTTTGAAAACTATAGAATATTTTTCATGGGACAATCCATTTAAGGCTAAATCGAGTTGGTCACTCTGGATTTTTTTTTCCAGGAGCAGAAGCTCTGCAGTGTGCTTCCTCCCCTCACTGAATCTGCACTGCAACTCTCCCTCCTGGCAGGAAGCAGGACCAGCCCACTCCTACCAAGAGGTGAGGAATAGGGTGGTTAGCCTCGTGCCTGCCAACCAATGCCATCCATCCCTTCCTCTGCTGAAATGCTCAGCCAATACATAAAATGTATAACATTATAATATACAACTATATACAATGCATTTGCAGATTCCCCCAGGTATAGGGTACCGCAGCAGCATGAATGCTTTTAAATATGGCCGTCTAAATCAGGCCTCGGTATGAAAAATTTACTGGAAATATTTGCTGTGGTGGGTTAGGTCAATTATGGTCTTATTAGTGGTAAGTTCAAACTACTGTAGTCTCTGCTCTGGTATAACAACTTTCAGAGCAAGGACAGACCATGCCCACCAAAGCTGACTGCAGAGAGTCTCTCAGGCCCTCCCCAATAAGCTTTTTGGAATTGGGAAGTCTTATTCCTTCTGTCTTATGAAGAATAAGGCTTATTCATGAACTGAAAGATGTATTGGGAATAGCTCTTGGATTAACGCAATTAACAATGATGAACAATTACTAGAGATGTTCGCTATGACTTTCCAAGTGCAAATAACTAGGAAGGAACTCTACCCAACAAACTTCCTGCAGTCTTCCTCTTGTAGGAGGTCTACAGAGAAATGGTAGTTTAGAAAGTGTCCAGGTTGTCTTTGTTTCAGTATATGATGTTGCAGGAGGTTTTCCATTTTGGACAGTCTGATTAGCAATAGAAGATGCTGGAGATCAAAGGTGGGATCTAACCCTTTGTGGTCGTTTAGGTAGTTTGGGTTGTAGGAGAAGATAGGGTTGGGGAGTAATGGCAGGTTTACACTTCCAAATTGTTGGGCAGATTATCAGGAACAAACATTACCACGAACGCTGGTTCCCATTGATCTGCCTATTTAAAGATGCTGCAGATCACCTGATGAATGAACAAAATGGGGGGTACCCTGATGTTGGGGCTCCTACCTGATGGTAGTTGGGGCCCTTGGTGTTATGATTATTGTATGGGTCAGTGGCATAACAATAACTCATGGGGACCCATACTGAAATAAGATGGGGTTCCACCACCTAATGTAAAAAAAAATGAAAACAGCAGCATAGGTAGCAATATTAAGGTATATATAATAGCACAGTATATCACAAAACCCACATTTTAGCAAAAAGCCACCATATTGTTATTCCCCACAAAAAGGTACACTGTTCTTGCAATTGATTGGGCCCCACCCCCAACCTCTGGGTCCCATAGCAAGTGCTATGATTGCTATGGTTATAGTTACACCCATAGTATGGTTGCAAGGCAGGAGATGTAGTGGTGCTGGAGTCAGTAACCAGGCCAGTTGTAGAAAATAAACAAGTCTCTCTTCACTAAAGTGCAGAATGGGAGTTGTAGTGAATCCAACGGTATGAAACACAGTTCCAAACAATTCACAGTGCAAATCTTCCCAGATAGCTGTGGCCGGCCCTGTGATAGAAATGCCTATCCTTGTCCGCGGACAGGAATAGGACAAGCTCTATCTTTTTTGCGGGGCCGCGTAACGGAACTACGGAGGCGGACAGCACACAGTGTTCTGTCCTAATCTTTTGCGGCCCCATTGAAAAATAGGTCCGCACCCGTTCCGCAAATTTGCGAAACAGATGCGGACCCTGAACTACGGATGTTTGAATTGACCCTAACAACGCCTATCCTTGTCTGCAAAACGGACAGGAATAGGACATGTTCTATTTTTTTGTGGAACGGACTTGTGGACACATGGAAATGGAATGCACACAGCAGAGTCCTTTCCATTTTTTTTGCGGCCCCATCGAAATGAATGGTTCCGCATATGGGCAGCAAAAAAAACTGAACGGACATGGACAAAAAATATGTTTGTGTGCATGAGCCCTTAAACAGCAAATACCTTACTAACTGACTCCAGTGCTCGGCCATGCAGATTCTGGACCTTCTAGTTTTTTCTTTTCTCTCTCTTTCTGGAGTACTGTAAAGCAGAGATGGCTTTCTTGACGAAAAGCTCCAAGAAGTATGTAAGTAGCTTCTCTCACCTCCTCATCTAACACACACTGAACTGAACTAGGCACAGACCTGAGGAGGGAGGGTTATCTGTACCGAATGCATGGCTCTGCTACATCTCAGCCCAGTTGCAACAGTTGAGAGGATGGGGGAAGACTCCTGGAGACGTAGCCTCAGCCAGATTGGTGGCACACATTATTGGGCACAGTTCTCTGGTGGCTCTATTGGAAAACAGCGTAATTGTTGGTAAGCTGTCGGGGCACCCTACACTTTTTATGATACACAAGGTTTGGCAAAAAAGCCGGGCGCTGTTATCAGTAAAGGGGTTTACGCAGTTTTCCCCTATTTGGAGAAATCCGCACCTTCCTGAACTATTCCAGTTAGATGGCTTTTCCCCCTGGGAGCGCAAAGGAGTGAGATATTTATGTCAATTTCAGAGTGCCGATGTTTTTAAGTCCTTTGAACAGTTGAGAAATAAATTTGATCTCCCGCACACGACCTTCTATCAATTTTTACAACTTCGTCATGCCTTTCAGACACAGGCTAAATCTGTGTCGTTGAAATGCACTATGGTCCCGTTGTTTCAGCAACTTCTCACACACAGCTCCTCGAGCGGTCTGATATCATCTACCTACAGGAACTTGTGTGTGGGGTCACTGAGACAAGGGGGTTTAGCAGTCAAATCTAAATGGGAAAGGGAGGTCGGGCCGATCTCAGAAGAGCAGTGGAAATCGCTTTTGGCGCTCACTCCACAACTGTCAGTTTGCGAGGGGCAGCGTATGTCCCAGCTGTTTTTAATACACCGGGTGTATAGGACGCCAGAGTTTTTATGCCGGATAGGTGTTCGGGAAGATGCAGATTGTCCTTTATGTGGCAGGGGCCCTGCATCCTTATTACACATGTTCTGGGATTGTGCGGAGCTCCGGAACTTTTGGTCCGCGGTTTTGGCCCTAATAAAAGACACATATAATATTGCGATTCCGCCTGGTCCAAGAGCATGTGTGGTCGGGATATTAGACATCAAAAATCGCCATCATCGTTTGGGAGTACAGCGTCTGCTATTTCAAGCTAGGAAACTAATAGCTAGATTTTGGCTTTTGGGCTTTACACTATGTACAGAATTATTAGGCAAATGAGTATTTTGACCACATCATCCTCTTTATGCATGTTGTCTTACTCCAAGCTGTATAGGCTCGAAAGCCTAGTACCAATTAAGCATATTGGGTGATGTGCATCTCTGTAATGAGAAGGGGTGTGGTCTAATGACATCAACACCCTATATCAGGTGTGCATAATTATTAGGCAACTTCCTTTCCTTTGGCAAAATGGGTCAAAAGAAGGACTTGACAGGCTCAGAAAAGTCAAAAATAGTGAGATATCTTGCAGAGGAATGCAGCACTCTTAAAATTGCAAAGCTTCTGAAGCGTGATCATCGAACAATCAAGCGTTTCATTCAAAATAGTCAACAGGGTCGCAAGAAGCGTGTGGAAAAACCAAGGCGCAAAATAACTGCCCATGAACTGAGAAAAGTCAAGCGTGCAGCTGCCAAGATGCCACTTGCCACCAGTTTGGCCATATTTCAGAGCTGCAACATCACTGGAGTGCCCAAAAGCACAAGGTGTGCAATACTCAGAGACATGGCCGAGGTAAGAAAGGCTGAAAGACGACCACCACTGAACAAGACACACAAGCTGAAACGTCAAGACTGGGCCAAGAAATATCTCAAGACTGATTTTTCTAAGGTTTTATGGACTGATGAAATGAGAGTGAGTCTTGATGGGCCAGATGGATGGGCCCGTGGCTGGATTGGTAAAGGGCAGAGAGCTCCAGTCCGACTCAGACGCCAGCAAGGTGGAGGTGGAGTACTGGTTTGGGCTGGTATCATCAAAGATGAGCTTGTGGGGCCTTTTCGGGTTGAGGATGGAGTCAAGCTCAACTCCCAGTCCTACTGCCAGTTTCTGGAAGACACCTTCTTCAAGCAGTGGTACAGGAAGAAGTCTGCATCCTTCAAGAAAAACATGATTTTCATGCAGGACAATGCTCCATCACACGCGTCCAAGTACTCCACAGCGTGGCTGGCAAGAAAGGGTATAAAAGAAGAAAATCTAATGACATGGCCTCCTTGTTCACCTGATCTGAACCCCATTGAGAACCTGTGGTCCATCATCAAATGTGAGATT
The DNA here is from genome assembly GCF_905171765.1 of Bufo bufo. Classification (NCBI taxonomy): domain Eukaryota; kingdom Metazoa; phylum Chordata; class Amphibia; order Anura; family Bufonidae; genus Bufo; species Bufo bufo. Next base: position 786,777,978 of record NC_053390.1, on the reverse strand, counting down.
TACAAGGAGGGAAAACAGTACACCTCTCTGAACAGTGTCTGGGAGGCTGTGGTTGCTGCTGCACGCAATGTTGATGGTGAACAGATCAAAACACTGACAGAATCCATGGATGGCAGGCTTTTGAGTGTCCTTGCAAAGAAAGGTGGCTATATTGGTCACTTATTTGTTTTTGTTTTGTTTTTGAATGTCAGAAATGTATATTTGTGAATGTTGAAATGTTATATTGGTTTCACTGGTAAAAATAAATAATTGAAATGGGTATATATTTGTTTTTTGTTAAGTTGCCTAATAATTATGCACAGTAATAGTCACCTGCACACACAGATATCCCCCTAAAATAGCTAAAACTAAAAACAAACTAAAAACTACTTCCAAAAATATTCAGCTTTGATATTAATGAGTTTTTTGGGTTCATTGAGAACATGGTTGTTGTTCAATAATAAAATTAATCCTCAAAAATACAACTTGCCTAATAATTCTGCACTCCCTGTAGTTGGGTAGGGAGGGCTGGTTTCCTGTTTATAAATTATTGGATGGGAAATGTGGTTCTGTATCAGGTATACTTTGTAACTAGAATCCGTGATTTTATGTACCTCTTGTACCATGGTAGATATTACTTGGGATACTCATGAAAGTAATTATTTGTCCGACCGTGTAATGCTATGGTATTTTTGTCATCAACTGTTGCATGTATGCTGTACAGATTATTTTCCTTTGTATTTCTGTGATTTTCGGAAAAATCTAATAAAAAATTATCTGATCTAAAAAAAGAACTAGGCACAGACCTAAGCCCATCGCCAAGCTTTCTACAAGGACAAAAGCAGGGTTGTTAACCCTGACTTATCCATACAAAACTATACTGGGTAGTACAATACATTAGAACATAACATTTAAATAACAATAAACAATTTTGCAAGTGTCCTATTCTGGGGTATTTCAGAAGCTCTCACTGGTTACATGGAAAGTTAGGTGTCCATAGATAACCAGGAAGTTTACCTGTTTCCACCAGAACCATCACCTTTCTTGTCCAATTCCCATATGTGCAGTGGCGGATTATAATTGGGGCGTTTAGGTCGCCCCCCCCCCCCCCCCCCGGGCCTGGCATTGCTGGGGGGCCCAACGTCGACCAGAACGCCCACATACTGCAGCGGGGCACAGGAGCACATAGTTCCCTGCCCCGCCGCCTATCACCATCATAGGCTTCAGGCCTAGTAGGCCTGAGGCCTATGTGGTGGTAAAAGCGCGGCGTTCGTGGTGAAGTCATTGCGCGGCGTGTGTGATGACGTCATCGCACGCCAGTATAGTGTCACGCGCAGGGCTTTGATGTACGTGGGCCTTCCTCACCATTCTGGACATAGGTAAGTATAGTATTAGCCTTTTTGTGTATGTGTGTGTGAGTGTGCCATCTTTGGGGGGCAGAGGAGGACATATTACTGCAGGAACAGTAGGGGCAAATGTTTCCATGGGGGCAAATTACTTAATGGATGGCAGTGTAGGTGCAAATTACTTAATGAAGAGCAGTGTGGGGGCCAATTACTTAATGAATGGCAGTGTTGGGGCAAATTACTTAATGGATGGCAGTGTGGGGGCAAATTACTTAATACGAGGTAATGTAGAACAGAAGAAAGTAGCGGCACTCACCAGTGTGTAGTCAGGATATTCAGCTTTATTTAATCCAGGGTTACATCAGGCAGGGGGCAGACGATTCAAGACACGCATTGATCAGCGGCGGCCGTTTCGCGCTAAATGCGCTTCATCTGGCTGTGCGTCAATGCGTGCTAGCACACCGCTCCTTTTAAATGCTGGCGTGGACCGTTGCCATGGAGACTGACAACCCGGGCCGCATCAGCAAAGAGGAGGTGGCTAAAGCGAAACACATATATAAGAACAATATAAAAACAATACAAATGCAATATCCAAGGAATGAACATAGATTGTGCAGTAGAAAAATGTGTACATTTAAGGACATCACAGAAAAGGACTCAGATCGTTTCTGTCGTTGAGTCCTAATTCCCCTAGGGCATGGGTACGTAATATCCAATTAGCTTCTCTCTGCAACAAGAGGCGGTGTCTGTCTCCCCCTTGGGGGGGGGGGGGGGGGGCAGACACAATCTCCAAGCCAGAGAAAGAGATACAGCTGGTATCACCATTGTGGAAACTTCTAATATGTTCTATCAATCTAGGACAACCTTTACCTGTCTTGATAGAATTAAAGTGTTCTCTCACTCGTTCAAAAAGACATCTGATGGTTTTACCGATGTAGAAACGTCCACATGTGCACAATAATAAATAAACTACATAAGTACTACGGCAGTTAATGAAGGCATTGACTGTATGCCGGATACCGGCAAATTCAATGCTCTTCTTCTGCGAATTATTAGTGCACAGTGAACAGCCACGTACAGCACTGGATCTTAGTGCGCTTAGCCGCTGTGATTGGTGCCGCCCCCTACCTCACTTGTCGCAAATTACTTAATAGATTGCAGTGTGGGGGCCAATTACTTAATGGATGGCAGTGTGGGGACAAATTACTTAATGAAGGGCAGTGTGGGGGCAAATAACTTAATGAAGGGCAGTGTGGGGGCCAATTACTTAATTGGGTGGCAGTTTGGGAGACAATTACTTAATGGATGGCAGTGTGGGGGCAAATTACTTAATGGATAGCAGTGTGGGGCAAATTACTCGATGGGGAGCAGTGTAGGGGGCAAATTACTTAATGGGGGACAGTTTGGGGGCTATTACTTGATGGGGCAGTGTGCGGGGAAAATTACTTTGTGGGGGCAAACTACTACATGGGGAACAGTAGGGAATTACTACATGGGCACAGTGTGGGGGAAATTACTATACAGTATGTGGTAGTGGGGGGGAAATTACTACATGGGGGCAAGTGTGAGGGAAATTACTGTGTGGGTCAGTGTGGGGGCGTTGCCATTAGGGGACATTATTTTTGGGGACACTATACAGGCACTATTACCTGGAGCACAATATAGGATGTTATTATTACTGGGGGGCACTTTAGGGGACATTATAATTGCTGTAGACACTATAGGGACCTTTGGAACAATTTATCAAACTGGTGTAAAGTAGAACTGGCTTAGTTGCACATAGCAATCAATCAGATTCCACCTTTCATTTTTCACAGCTCCTTTGGAAAATGAAAGGTGGAATCTGATTGGTTGCTATGGGCAACTAAGCCAGTTCTACTTTACAACAGTTTGATAAATGACCCCAATTATAAGAAATCTAATGTGTCTGTGTAACAAACTCTGTAGAGACGAGATGCGGCTGAAAGAATTAGTCATGGCAGTCTGGGTCAGACGGAGGAGAAGAGGAAAGATCTACATGACAGGAGAAGTCACTGGATGTAACAGGTATGTGGTGCTGTATTCTCCTATATGAAGAGCGGGCTCACTACTGTGACCTGCGTCTCATCTTCTCCTCCAAGTCTTTTTTATTATAATCATATGTATTTTAAATTTGGCACCTGCAGTCCTATGTAACAGCCCAAATAACAGTGATAACTTTCTGTGTGCAGATAATGTAGTAGATGTTCCGTGTAGTCCTATGTAACACCCCACATAACAGAATAGTTTACTGTGTTATGTGGGGTGTTACATAGGACTGCAGGTAACATCTATGACATCTGTACTCAGAGAGGTATGAGATGTGGGGGTCAGACTCCTGGCACCCCCAACAATCAGCTGTTTGAGGAGACCGCGATGTCCCAGTAAGCGCCGCAGCCTCTTTACTCCTTACCTACCACAGCGCTGTCCATTTGATAGCACTGCGCTTGGTATTACAGCTCAGCCCCAATCACTCAGATGGGACTGAGCTGCACCAAGACCATGTAACAATGAATGTGATGTCATATGGCCTAGGAAGAGACTGTGGCGCTCACGAAGCACCGCAGCCTCCTCATATAGAAAAAAAACTAAACTAAAATGCAGGGAGGGGCCCGAGTTGGGTAGACAGCCCCAGGCCTATCGTGCACTTAATCCGCCCCAGCATATGTGATATTGCAGCTCAGCTCCCTTTAAGTGAATGAGCAGTGTGACGAATACCAGACCTCGTGCCCGCTTGACGCTTCACCTACGTCAAGCTCAGGAGATGCAGTATGTGGTCACTTGTTACCAAAGCATGACGTTACACCCTCCAGAGGAGCAGGTAAGGTCAGCTTGGTACAGTTTACTCAGACACCTCCTGTCCACGTGGACACAGAGAGGCAACAAGCTGAGAGAGCCCTTTCACTGCCACAGTGAAAACAGCGCTGTTTCAGCGCTGTTGTTATATGTTTGTTATATGCCCGGTCCGCTAACAGGATTATATAGGGTGAGAAACCAACCCGCGGTAGCTTATAACTAGGCCGAAACACGGACGTGGGGATTCGTGATCGAGATACAAGAAAGCACAAAATAAAATTATATATTTAGTCGCCTTAAGGGCACACTAGATATAACACAATATACACAGAGAATATATACAGTGGTCTGAGGTTACAAATACAGGTTAAATGGGTACAACAGGGTTATCAGAGCAAAAGTCAGTTACTGGGTAGATGAAAGTTCCTTAGGGTTATAATGGTGGAATAGTCCTTGGCTGCAATCACGTGGGGACAGTGATGTCAGCTGGTTCCCGGTCTCTCCAAACACATTGGTACGAGGTGACCCCCTTCAAAAAAGACACCGCCTGCTGGCTTGCATGGGCTTATGACCTGTAGCCGTCTGTTCCCCTCCCCTCCTATGGGTAGGGTCCACTCCTCCTTCTCTGGTGCTGGCAGAAAATGACCCATAAAACCCCTTAGGGCTCATAGCCCGAGACCAGAATGTCGCAGGAAGATGGTTCCGGGCCCAATTGATCCGCCTGGGTTCCGGCTACAACTACAGTCCAAGCATGGTAGCGTTATGTGGTTTCTGTGGGGAGATATGTATATCTCCCCTCCCGGCATCCTAGCATCAAGCCAGGACCACGTGGATGTTTGGCTTTGCCCCAGGATTGCAAAAAGATAACCGAATTATGCCTGGGATGGACGGACGATTCATAATTCCTTAAGAAATGTAGGTGCCAACATGTCTGGGAGGTATCATTGATCCTGGGCAAGGCTGAGACCTCCTGCTGGGGGTTTTCCTGCAGGATTAGCTTGCCTCCAAACTAGCTGGTTGAGGTGTGACTTTATCCACCTGGGGCCTCCTTGAAGCCTGGACCCCTGGGGGCTTTCTATCTGAATGCAAATGGCTGGGGGTAAGAACATATTTTGCATGTACACCAAAGTGAATCAGATGAAAATCATGGCTGCCAGTAAGTGATAATCCATATTCCTCACAAGCAGTCCCAGACACAGCCTGGAAAAAAGAAGTCATGTTGTTCTAATATCATGCAACCCCTTTAAGAACCAACTTAAAGGGAGTCTGCCACCATAAAACTCACTGTAAAACCAGGCATAATACCTTGTAGGTCTGAATGTAATGATACCTCTCACTTAGAGATCCATTCCTTCATTTTGGAGAAAAAATTATTTTCATCCATATGCAAATGAGCATTTAAATGCACCAAAAGTGAGCCTTAGCCACTTTGTGCACCCTAGCTACTCCTCCTTTCTCTGCCAGACCCTCCCTCTTCTTCTTGACCGACAGGACCATGTTCCTGCTAGTCATCTTGCTTGGTCCTGTCAATGAAGAAGGAGAGGGAGAGACTGGCAGAGGAAGCAGAAGGAGCAAGGGTGCACCGAGTAGCTTGGGTCTGCCCTTGGTGCACTTAAATGCTCATTTGCATATGGATTAAAAGTACCTATTCTCCAGAATGAAGCAAAAAGTTGAAGGTGGAAACTACAATGTTTCTCAACACCATAGGACATCTACAAAAGTCCATTGATCAACTGGCTGAAGGATATTTGAAACTACCTTGTGACTAACGACATAATCATTTATTACTTGAGGTGAAGTAGAAAAGCCTTCGTTATCTCTATGAGAATGTCTTCTGTGTGGGTGAAGCCAGTTCACCGCAAGCCAGCAGAAAGTCCTATGTATTTAAACTACTTGCGCAAGCGCGTCCTCTTGGCAGGTGAAACCAGTTCATGGCATATAGTCCCACATTCCAGAGCACGTATGTCAATGCTATGAGTTCCTCGCTTGTCACAGTTTCTATCATGTCTCCTGGTGAAGTCATACACTTGGTGTCTCAACAATGACTGCAATTAACATGAACACGTGCAGCCGCTCTTGTGTGCCGTTACAGACCCACAAATGTGTGTGTGACTGCGGTCGGGTGATCAGTCGGTCCTCCAACCACTTTCATAGAAGGAGTACTGCTTGACACTTTGAGCCCAGTGGTCTGGTTGGGTGACTGCCCCCATAATAGTCTTTTTCTCAGGTTTTACATTTTTATCTTCTGAAGCTTTTCTGAGTAATTGTGAGAATATGAGAAATGTGTGGCGTGCAGAGAATAGGCCCCGGGTGCATTACCTGTCATTTACTATATTAGGAAGCCCAGGGTTACATAAGTAGTGCAGCATGAATCAGTCAGGGCGAGCGGCTGTGTCTCCTCAGGTCGCTCTGTGTACAGAAAGGAAGTCTGTTACAGTACTGGGGCTTTTGGGCAATTTTTTTCTTGCAGGCACATACTCTATTTTTCCAACCTCTGCTTCCCCCCGTTTCATCTCATGCACAGTACATGCGGTGTAAGGCGTACAGCTACATGTGGTTTGACTTCTATGAATGACTTTTAAAAAACCCTGTACCGCTCATGTGGTTTATTCTAGACAGAAATAGCCAGGATTCTGCAATAGTATGAGCGGGGAACATATATAAATATCTTCTCTGTCTGTCTATCTGATTATCTATGTATCTATCTATTTCCTATCTATCTACCTATCTATCTATTTCATATCTATCTATCTATCTATCTATCTATCTATCTATCTATCTATCTATCTATCTATCTATCTATCTATCTATCTATTGTGACACAGTGAGGGGTTGTGTCTGGCAAGGCAGGTACTTTCCTCCCAGCATGTGCGGCTGGGCTGGTTTCCAGCCAGGTGAGGTCAAATACCGCAGTGTTTCCCAACCAGTGTGCCTCCAGCTGTTGCAAAACTACAACTCCCAGCATGCCCGCACAGCCAAAGGCTGTCCGGGCATGCTGGGAGTTGTAGTTTTGCAACAGCTGGAGGCACACTGGTTGGGAAACACTGAAATACCGGACCAGGGTTTAAGTGCCGGTCCGGGTTTTGGCAGCACCTGGCTTTCCTTAAGTTGGCAGCTGGGCTCAACAAAGATGTCTCTGTTTTTGGGGATCTGAGGCCTTGTGCTGTGCAGGAGGGCTGAGAGCCGCACGCTGGGGAAACAGGCCGCCTAAAGCCTGCTGTGGACTACTGGAGGCAGAACTGCCAGCAAGGTGACTTGTGTTATATGAACTTTCCATTGTGTGTGAATTAACACGAAGACTGCAAAGTTAAGTGCTGTTTTGTGCAATTGCCTTAAGTGTGAATATACACTGACGTTTTAAGTTAAGAACTTGTATTTTGCCTCTGTACTGTGCCTGCTTACCCTACCTACCAGAGCGAAACCCCACACTATCTATCTATTTCATATCTATCTATCTATCTATCTATCTATCTATCTATCTATCTATCTATCTATCTATCTATCTATCTATCTATCTATCTATCTATCTATCTATCTATTATCTATCTATCTATTATCTATCTATTATCTATCTATCTATCACATATCTATATCTCTATCTATTATCTATTTATTTATCTATTAATCTATAAACGTAAGAAATTCCACGGCACATCCAGGGCGTAAAATCAAAGTATGGTAGTTTCTTTTTATTCACCAGGCAACAAAGTTTCAGTCTACTTGCTGGGACCTTTCTCAAGCATTGAGAAAGGTCCCAGCAAGTGGACCGAAACGTTGTTGTCTGGTGAATAAAAATAAACTACTTTGATTTTACGCCCTGGATGTGCCGTGGAATTTCTTACGTTTATTGATTATTTGGAGGTGGATCGCCCCCACAGCCGCTGGCACTCAACACCTTGGCATTGAAACTGCTGTGCTGCCCAGTGTTGTTTCCTATCTATCTATCTATCTATGAAAGCATCACTGTAATGTTCAAAGATTAGTGATGTGCCAGCAATTGCGAACATGACCAAAGCCCCAGAAGCTATAAAAAGGAATACTGCAGCTTTCCCAGGTGTCCTTTATTCACCTGTGTGACTTTTCAGTCCTCTTACTGGGACTTTTCTCAAGCAACTAACATATGCATAGTGTGAGCTATACTAGTGCATATCAATAAATTAGATTATCATCAAAAAGTTTATTTTTTAATGATTGTTGATGATTATGGCTTACGGCTAATGAAAAACCAAAAGTCAGGATCTCAAAAAACTTGAATATTTTGAAACTTGTAGACTCATGGTGTCACACTCTAATCAACTAATCAACACAATTCACCTGCAAAGGTTTCCTAAGCCTATAAATGGTCCCTCAGTCTGGTTCACAATCATGGGGAAGACTGCTGACTTGACAGTTGTCCAGAAGACAGTCATTGAGAAAGCTACAAAAGGTTGTTGCTAAAGAAGCTGGCTGTTCATAGAGTGCTGTATCCAAGCATATTAATGTAAAGGGGTGGAAGGAAAAGGTGTGGTAGAAAATGGTGCACAAGCAACAGGCATAACCGCAGCCTTGAAAGGATTTTCAAGAAAAGGCCATTCAAGAATTTGGGGGAGATTCACAAGGCGTGGACTGTGCTGGAGTCAGTGCTTCAAGAGCTTCCACCACACAGACATATCCAGGACATGGACTACAACTGTCACATTCCTTGTGTCAAATCGCTCATGACCCAGAGACAACTTCAGATGCGTCTTACTTTGGACCTCTTGCTAAGTGGTCCAAAGTCCTGTTTTCAGATGAAAGTAAATTTAGCATTTCACGTGGAAATCAAGGTCCTAGAGTCTGGAGGAAGAGTGGAGAGGCATACAATCCAAGTTGCTTGAGGTCCAGTGTGAAGTTTCCACAGTCAGTGATGGTTTTCAGGAGCCATGCCATCTGCTGGTGTTGGTCCACTGTGTTATATCAAGTCCAAAGTCAGCGCAGCCATCTAGCAGGAAATTTTAGAGCACTTCATTCTTCCCTCTGCTGAGAAACTTTATGGAGATGCTGATTTCATTTTCCAGCAGGACTTGGCTCCTGCCGACACTGACAAAAGTACCGATACCTGGTATCACTGTGCTTTATTGCCTAGCAAACTCACCTGACCTAAACCCCATACAGAATCTTTGGGGTATTGTCAAGAGGAAGATGAGAGACAACAAACCTAACAATGCAGATGATCTGAAGGCAGATATTAAAGCAACCTGGGCTTCCATAACACCTCAGCAGTGCCACTGTCACGGGTGAGAGTGGGGGAAACCCTCATCCGTGCGATGTTATAGAATAGGGTAGCTGCTAGGCCAGGACCACAGGATCAGGGAGCAGGTCACCTCCTATCGCGTCCCTAATACTGACCCTGACTCCTAACTGTATGAGCCAACCCAGATGGTAGGAGGGCTCATACTCTGGAATCTAAGGTCCCTACTATCCCTCAGGAAAACCCTGTGCTAGGAGCAGAGTAAGACGACCTGTTCCTCCAAGACATGGACGAACAGGAGTCTCACTGGCCAAGCTGCAAGGAAGGGGGAACATATATAGACATATGGATATGGCAGGTGAACTACACCAGTTCCAAACCTACCTGCCACAGCCTCGCTGACTGGAACCCATGCACCAGTACTGCTGTCCACACAAACACTAAGGACACAGCACACACCACAAATCACACAGGTAACCAGGACATCCATAGCTGCAATAAACATAGAAAGGATAACAACATCAACTTAACATCATGCATAACTTTTATGACCACAAGGGTGGCCCTCACTGGACAGATGGTAAATGAACCAGGAGGATGACTTCAGCATAAAGCATGGCTGGAGTACCCCTCAGACTTCTGGCTTCCAGCAGGAGCTAAATAGCCCAAGCAGCCACACCCACACAAACACCAGGAAAGGAGTTAACCCTTTCATCACCAGACAAGGTAAGTGTCACTAGTTTAAAAACTAAAAACTAACTATATCAGTGGGCAGAGCGGCGCCCAGGGGTCCCCCTGCACTTACTAGTATGTCTGGGTGCCGCTCCGTTCGCCCGGAGTCCCAGGCTATGAGCTGTGCTCTACGATTGGCCAGCGCTGCAGCAAGGGACAACCCTAATACAAAAACTCTGCCCCGTACAACAGAGGGAGCTGCACACACCGGAGCCTATACCGGGCGAACGGAGCGGTGCCCAGACATACTAGTAAGTGCAGGGGGACCCCTGGGCGCCGCTCTGCCCACTGATATAGTTAGTTTTTAGTTTTTAAACTAGTGAAAGGTCCTCTTTAACCACCTCCGGACCGCCTAACGCAGGATCGCGTTCCGGAGGTGGCAGCCCTGCGCAGAGTCACGCATATATGCGTCATCTCGCGAGACACGAGATTTCCTGTGAACGCGCGCACACAGGCGCGCGCGCTCACAGGAACGGAAGGTAAGAGAGTTGATCTCCAGCCTGCCAGCGGCGATCGTTCGCTGGCAGGCTGGAGATGTGTTTTTTTTAACCCCTAACAGGTATATTAGACGCTGTTTTGATAACAGCGTCTAATATACCTGCTACCTGGTCCTCTGGTGGTCCCCTTTGTTTGGATCGACCACCAGAGGACACAGGTAGCTCAGTAAAGTAGCACCAAGCACCACTACACTACACTACACCCCCCCCCCGTCACTTATTAACCCCTTATTAGCCCCTGATCACCCCTGATCACCCCATATAGACTCCCTGATCACCCCCCTGTCATTGATTACCCCCCTGTCATTGATCAACCCCCTGTAAAGCTCCATTCAGACGTCCGCATGATTTTTACGGATCCACTGATAGATGGATCGGATCCGCAAAACGCATCCGGACGTCTGAATGAAGCCTTACAGGGGCGTGATCAATGACTGTGGTGATCACCCCATATAGACTCCCTGATCACCCCCCTGTCATTGATTACCCCCCTGTAAAGCTCCATTCAGACGTCCGCATGATTTTTACGGATGCACTGATAGATGGATCGGATCCGCAAAACGCATCCGGACGTCTGAATGAAGCCTTACAGGGGCATGATCAATGACTGTGGTGATCACCCCATATAGACTCCCTGATCACCCCCCTGTCATTGATTACCCCCCTGTAAAGCTCCATTCAGACGTCCGCATGATTTTTACGGATCCACTGATAGATGGATCGGATCCGCAAAACGCATCCGGACGTCTGAATGAAGCCTTACAGGGGCGTGATCAATGACTGTGGTGATCACCCCATATAGACTCCCTGATCACCCCCCTGTCATTGATTACCCCCCTGTAAAGCTCCATTCAGACGTCCGCATGATTTTTACGGATCCACTGATAGATTGATCGGATCCGCAAAACGCATCCGGACGTCTGAATGAAGCCTTACAGGGGCGTGATCAATGACTGTGGTTATCACCCCATATAGACTCCCTGATCACCGCCCTGTCATTGATTACACCCCTGTCATTGATCAACCCCCTGTAAAGCTCCATTCAGATGTCCGCATGATTTTTACGGATCCACTGATAGATGGATCGGATCCGCAAAACGCATCCGGACGTCTGAATGAAGCCTTACAGGGGCGTGATCAATGACTGTGGTGATCACCCCATATAGACTCCTTGATCACCCCCCCTGTCATTGATCACCCCCCTGTCATTGATCACCCCTCTGTAAGGCTCCATTCAGACATTTTTTTGGCCCAAGTTAGCGGAATTATTATTTTTTTTTTCTTACAAAGTCTCATATTCCACTAACTTGTGTCAAAAAATAAAATCTCACATGAACTCACCATACCCCTCACGGAAACCAAATGCGTAAAATTTTTTAGACATTTATATTCCAGACTTCTTCTCACGCTTTAGGGCCCCTAGAATGCCAGGGCAGTATAAATACCCCACATGTGACCCCATTTCGGAAAGAAGACACCCCCAGGTATTCCGTGAGGGGCATATTGAGTCCATGAAAGATTTAAATTTTTGTCCCAAGTTAGCGGAACGGGAGACTTTGTGAGAAAAAAATTAAAAATATCAATTTCCGCTAACTTGTGCCAAAAAAAAAAATTTCTATGAACTCGCCATGCCCCTCATTGAATACCTTGGGGTGTCTTCTTTCCAAAATGGGGTCACATGTGGGGTATTTATACTGCCCTGGCATTCTAGGGGCCCTAAAGCGTGAGAAGAAGTCTGGTATCCAAATGTCTAAAAATGCCCTCCTAAAAGGAATTTTGGCACCTTTTGCGCATCTAGGCTGCAAAAAAGTGTCACACATCTGGTATCGCCGTACTCAGGAGAAGTTGGGGAATGTGTTTTGGGGTGTCATTTTACATATACCCATGCTGGGTGAGAGAAATATCTTGGTCAAATGCCAACTTTGTATAAAAAAATGGGAAAAGTTGTCTTTTGCCAAGATATTTCTCTCACCCAGCAAGGGTATATGTAAAATGACACCCCAAAACACATTCCCCAACTTCTCCTGAATACGGCGATACCACATGTGTGACACTTTTTTGCAGCCTAGGTGGGCAAAGGGGCCCATATTCCAAAGAGCACCTTTAGGATTTCACAGGTCATTTACCTACTTACCACACATTAGGGCCCCTGGAAAATGCCAGGGCAGTATAACTACCCCACAAGTGACCCCATTTTGGAAAGAAGACACCCCAAGGTATTCCGTGAGGGGCATGGCGAGTTCCTAGAATTTTTTATTTTTTGTCACAAGTTAGTGGAAAATGCTGATTTTTTTATTTTATTTTTTTCATACAAAGTCTCATATTCCACTAACTTGTGACAAAAAATAAAAACTTCCATGAACTCACTATGCCCATCAGCGAATACCTTGGGGTCTCTTCTTTCCAAAATGGGGTCACTTGTGGGGTAGTTATACTGCCCTGGCATTCTAGGGGCCCAAATGTGTGGTGAGGAGTTTGAAATCAAATTCTGTAAAAAATGACCTGTGAAATCCGAAAGGTGCCTAGGTGGGCAAAGGGGCCCATATTCCAAAGAGCACCTTTCGGATTTCACAGGTCATTTTTTACAGAATTTGATTTCAAACTCCTTACCACACATTTGGGCCCCTAGAATGCCAGGGCAGTATAACTACCCCACAAGTGACCCCATTTTGGAAAGAAGAGACCCCAAGGTATTTCGTGATGGGCATAGTGAGTTCATAGAACTTTTTATTTTTTGTCACAAGTTAGCGGAAAATGATGATTTTTTTTTTTTTTTTCTTACAAAGTCTCATATTCCACTAACTTGTGACAAAAAATAAAAACTTCTATTTTTTGTCAAGTTAGTGGAATATGAGACTTTGTAAGAAAAAAAAAAAAAAAAATCATTTTCCGCTAACTTGTGACAAAAAATAAAAAGTTCTATGAACTCACTATGCCCATCAGCGAATACCTTAGGGTGTGTACTTTCCGAAATGGGGTCATTTGTGGGGTGTTTGTACTGTCTGGGCATTGTAGAACCTCAGGAAACATGACAGGTGCTCAGAAAGTCAGAGCTGCTTCAAAAAGCGGAAATTCACATTTTTGTACCATAGTTTGTAAACGCTATAACTTTTACCCAAACCATTTTTTTTTTACCCAAACATTTTTTTTTTATCAAAGACATGTAGAACAATAAATTTAGAGCAAAATTTCTATATGGATCTCGTTTTTTTTGCAAAATTTTACAACTGAAAAATGTCATTTTTTTGCAAAAAAATCGTTAAATTTCGATTAATAACAAAAAAAGTAAAAATGTCAGCAGCAATGAAATACCACCAAATGAAAGCTCTATTAGTGAGAAGAAAAGGAGGTAAAATTCATTTGGGTGGTAAGTTGCATGACCGAGCAATAAACGGTGAAAGTAGTGTAGGTCAGAAGTGTAAAAAGTGGCCTGGTCTTTCAGGGTGTTTAAGCACTGGGGGCTGAAGTGGTTAAAGGAGAAGTGTACACAGAACAAACTCCCTAACACCAAACATAGAAAGTGAACACTTAAAATCACACGTTGCCAGAGGCAACCGCATGCCGTGACAGCGAGCCGCCTAGCCACCAGCTCCTACACTGCCAAGAACCATATGTTGCCAACGGCAACCACACGTGAGGCAACAAACCCAGAGCCCTCACCTGTGGTTGACAACATAGAACAAACCACTGACAACTGTATGCAACCAAAGAGTGACGACCATAACCATGGTCGTGACAGCCACAGGCTGATCGCCTCCATGCCACTCCGCACTGATGTGGTAATTCATGCAAAAGGAGCACCGACCAAGTATTGAGTACATATACTGTGCATACTTTTCAGTAGGCCAACATTTCTAAAAATAATTTTTGTAATTGGTCTTAGGGCTCATGCATATGAACGTATTTTCTTTCTGTCTGTTCCGTTTTTTTTTGCGCCCACATTTCAATGGGTTTGCAAAAAAAAAACGAAATTACTTCATGTGCATTCTGTTTCGGTATGTCCGTATGTACGTTCCCTGAAAAAATAGAACACTTCCTAATATTTGTCACGAGTAGGAGGTCCCAGGAGAGACCATCGCGTCGTCAAGCAATAAACAAACGGAAATCAGGTACAGACACACAAGAGTTTATTGCACAAACAAAAACCAGGGAAGGCAGCACAGACAAAACATGAGCTCTATGTACCATCAGCACAGTGGGAGAAAACCCCCACTGCGCCACTGTCTAGTAATACTCCAGAGGGGCGTGACTAAGCAACTCCTGGTATTCACTAGGGCCCCAGATGGTAGGGTTAGGCTTTGCAGCAGAAAGTTGCCAGGGTCCACTCTGGAGCGTGAACTAGACAGTGACAGCAGGAACGAATGGACAACAGGTACCAGAAGGTACCGACGGCACATAGGCATACATAACATAGACAGGCAAATACAAACAGGGCAACTAATAACACAAGCAGGAGTACATAGCAAGGAAACAGGAGTGACAATGAGCAGAGAAGGACTTGCTCCACCAGTAGTAAACTGCATGGCCTTACCCATGGCACTCTGCTGCAAAGAAAGGTGCAGCAAGGGCTTGCTGAACAGAGACATGAATACACACAAGGTAACTAAAACATAACTGGCAGAACAGATAACAGAAACACAGTAAAGAGGACATCAATGAACAAGTAGGGAAACCCACAGAGCACAGACAGACACAGATCCCATGGGTCAGCAGCATGGGAGAGTGGGTACAAACAAGGAGCAGGACAAGACAACACACACCAGGAGAGCTGACACAGAACTGAGGAAACCTCAGCCTTATATACAGGTTCCATGGGTGCAGCAGAGAGGCCACACCCATGGAGCAGACAGAGAGGATTAACTCCTAATAGGAACATAGGGGAGTTAACCCATACAGAACCACAAATAACACACAGAACTGAAACTTCAGCGAGGAGCGCCGAACGAGCAAGGACGGAAGGTCACAGCCAGAGATAGTGGCTGTGACAATATTGTCTGCATTACGTCCCAGGCATTGTGGGTGGGTTTTCCAGTTTTGGATAACCCCTTTAAGAGGAAAGCAGCATAGTTCCAATTCCTCTGGTCATGGCAGGTTGAAGACCTTTGCATCCCGCTGGTTGACAACATCATTCATTATTCCCCAGCTTCTTCAAGAGTTTATCCAGCAGAAAGCTTTAGATGGACTAGGCATGTATTTTTCAATTTTTGCAGTCCCCAAGCTAGGAGGCATCTATCTTGGTGATAGACCTTATATACCTAGGTACCTTGTTTGTCAAGCTCATTATGGAGACCTTTCAATCATTATAAAAATAAAAAAAAGATTTTCTGGCAACCATTGATTTAAACAATTCTTACTTACACATTCCTATCCTCACAGTTCACATGAAGTATCATGGTGATTTTAGTCTAAGATGAAGTTGTTCACGTCCAATTCATCTGCTTTCCATTTGTAATAACATCATCATTCTTTATCAAGGTGGCAGTGTTTCTGATTGCAGCCTTCAGATTCTCTGGGAGACGACTTCCTTCTATGTCTTTTCTATGCTTCTACTCATCGCTCGAATCCTAAGGAAAACACAGAGGTTATAGGCTTTCTTTGTCATTAGCCGATAATGCCAGACACAGATATTGGAAACTTCTACTATGCAGCAATCTTTTAATGCATAGTGATGAGCAACATAAGCAATATTCGTTTTCGCAATATTTCGCAAATTTTTGGCCTAATATTCACCATAAATTAGCAAATTCTAGAATTCGTGATCTCCAGTCATTATTTTCTTGATTGCGAATATCGGCAATGTAATATGCGCGTATTACGCGCCCAATACAGGCGTGGCTCACTTTTGCTACATTTTTCAAGCTGCTAGAAGTTTCCTGAGACTGGAGAAAATTTTAGGCAGCAACTTTCGTGACTGTGAGGAAAAACTCCTGATCACTGTAAGTAGTTTTACATTATAGCACTATCCCTATCACAGCACAGTAAAACAGACAGCAAATGACTTTTTTTTTCAAAGATGAAAGACAAAGACACTAATCTCTATCACAGCACAGTAATTCCTATCACACTACCTAACACTCTGCACTGGATTCTATCAGCTACACTATATCACTATCTAACCTACACTGACTATCTCCCACTAACGATCTGTATTATATATATAAGCTAACTAACAATCTAATGTAATTGAATAAGGATCCAGATGACTCAGCAAAGCCCAGAGCACAGCAATGTCACTGCTCTCTCTCTCTCTCTCTCTCTCAGAACTGCAAAAAACTGCAGAAAATGGCTGCTGGGAAGTTTCTTATATAGTAAGGGGTAGGCAACTTTCCTTTTGGTTGCTAGGGATGTTGCTAAGCTCAGGCAAAGATATTGCAGCCTTCTCATTGGCCCACAAGTAAGAAGCAGTGAGGGTACTGATGAAAAAAAATCTAGAATATTCACGATTACGAAGATATAGCACTATATTCTAGATCTTCGCGAATTCTCGAAGTGTCGATATTCGCCATAAAAATTGGCAATTTGAATATTCGCGATCAACACTTATTAATGCAGAGAAGGGTGTACTATCTCAATCTGGACAGACTTCATCTAACAGTTTGGCAAAGCACTACTTGGATGAAATAGTCCATAAATTTTGTGTGGCTGAGCCAAATGTCTATGAGGGAACCGGGAGGGAGTTGGGAGAGATAGCTGTTGGCCAAATAGTCATTCGGCCAACAACTATTGAATGTGTATGGCTGCCTTTAGCTCCACAAGGGTAAAAGAGCTAGAAAGTCTTCTCTAGCGAAATTAAAATAAAACTTAGACGCCATTAAGGACTACTATACCTTGGAGGGTATGAACATGGGACCAACACAGATGCCTTCAGCCAGTTTCATAGGTACAAATCTGCTGACAGATGCCCTTTATCAAGTATAATAACGCAACAGTATAATGTATTGAATTTAACAGCTATATTGAGGCAACAGTATTATGTGTTAAATTTAAATGCAGTATAATGTGTTTAATTTACCTGGTACATAATGCAACAGTACAACGTGTTAAATTTCTCTGGGTAATTTCTCAGTGGGTGGTGAATACTCCTGCAGCTGTGCCAAACGGGAGAGAAGAGATGCTGGCAGTGGCAGACAATGGACCACAGGTATGACACAGTATTTCACAATAAATGCACTGTGGCTAGTACAAAGGGGCTACAGGAGAGTGACGATAAACCATAGGCTGTAATGCAACTCTATGGTCATCTGTACATACTTCTCCTGAATAATTAACAGGTAGGAACTAGTGTTAGGGACCACTCCATAGAGGCGACCTTGACGTGGTGAGTGGCTTATTACGCTTTGGCCAAAATGTACACCAATGCCTCATCCAGCATAGAGTCAGGGCAGAATGCTGGTTGCAGAGTGCTATCACATTTGTATTTTGCGTTTCTCCTGAATGTGGTTGGAGGGGCGGGTTCCTCAGCAGTGTGCTACAGCCCCTTCCTTCTTGCTGTTGCTGGGGGCCTCATCAACCGAGCCCAGACTGCTGAGAAATTCTGGATTTCTTGCTAATTATTGCTCTTTTAGTAAAGAGTTTATTGCCAGCTGCTAAAATCAATACACAAAAGTCTGAAGAATTTTGTCTATTCCACACAATGTGCTATTGCAAAGTAATACAATTTTGTTATTTGCAGGGAAAAATGGCACAAGCGGCCTGCACGGTTATCATATCTACGCATACGTGCTTGTGGTTGGTCGCCATACCTACTCATACGTGTTTGTATGTGCGCACGCATGTTCATAACAATAACAATACAGTAAGACAATGATAGTGAAACCTCAGAGCTGAAATACAAGCAGCGTTTACATCATACCTTCATCGCTGTCACATCAGCTAACCACATCTTCCTGTTCTCACCATAAGAGACTATCATCTGCTGTATACAGTATTTGTATGCAACCGCCATCTGCGCACACGACTGGCGCCAGCCCTGCCCGGACAACAAACACTTCTGTAGCTGTGAGCTGAAAACAAGTCATTAAACCTGAGCTAATATCACTCCTGGAGGGTTTGACATTAGTTAAGTGGAGACCAAGGGGTTTTTATAAACCGCAGAACAAGTGTTCATCATTCTCCAAGACATCTGTTCTCCTGTCTTATGTCCTACCATTGGGTGCTTGAGAGATCGGGGGTGTCATGGAGGGGTAGCCACCATTTTTGGCCATACAACCCATTGAGCAATGCGATCATCAGCAATCGTGATTTGTCTAAGTATGGGTGCTCCCTTTGAATAGAGAACATGCTGCTCTATTTTGTATTTTTGATGGAATCTTGAATGGAGGTGCAGTACCCCAGACCTGGGGGTATCTGTGATTGCTGTTATGTTATTATATTGTATATGTTTCTGCTGTGTACATCAGTATGGGAGGTGTGGTTGGCAGGAGCAGGGATAACCACCTTGTTCCTCTGCTCTTGGTGTTGGCAATGATTGGATGGTCGTACGTGTTTCCAGGAGAGGGAGTTCGAATCCAGAGAAATAGGAGGTAGGAAGCAGATGCGAGAGCTCCGAATCCAAGGGACCATATCCAGTTCTCCTGTTAGACCTTCACTCCAGGAAAATAGATAGAATGGAGAACACAGCTTCCAAAAAGCATCAGTGTGCCTAGACAGCAGAGTGATCAGCAAAATCACAGCTTCAAAGACCCTGCTGCAGGTGAGAGACCATGGCTCAGACACCCATCACCTAGACATCTTCCAGGCCTGTCAAACACCAAGCCTATATAACATTGTGGACTCCTATATCCACAAGTTTCTGTTTGTGGCATTTAATTGCCATAAAACCAGCCACCATACCTCATCACCTGGTGACCGAAACTGCATTTTGTACCTACTACTACAGGATGTATCACAAATTATATCTTATATTAAGTTACAACAGACTTCTGGCCTGATTCTTCAAATCACCTTTCCACTGCAGCAATCCCAAGGGAACAATGGCCTGAGGGAGTACACAGTGACACAACATCTTATCAGGGCTACTACCACTCCCATCCTCTGCCTTGGTTCCTCAGGGGCTTGCTGCAGAGGCTCTTGATGGACCTTCCCATGCAGATGTGAAAGAAGCCTAACATGGACTTTTTTGCATATAAAATTTGGTTCACATAATGTTCTGTGATAACATGTTCAGCTAAAGATCAGAAAAATGGGGAAAAAAACATTTCCGCTAATATTACCATTGATTTTTTTTTTTTTAATAGTGTTTATTTAACATTTTTGCATTTAATACAACACTCTCTGAGGGAGAACAAAGAAGAATAATCTTCCATGAAACATGCACTCACATCGGCAAGTCCATCATTAACCTGTATCTTGACCATAAAAGACATATAAATGACTATAATACAAGGTATCACTGTTGTCACTAAGTTGCTTCTAGAGCTCACTCATACACAAACACTCACACAAACATACAATGGGTGATACATTCGCCATCGTCAATGACTTCAAGTCGTACCCTCAGCCTGGACCCAAAGGCCCCAGATATTATCAAATCGATCAGTCACTCCCCTTGCCTCGTATGTCAATTTATACATTTGCAGGTCATTATTTATAAGGATTACCCATTGGCTCACTGTAGGACACTTGGGCGGTTTCCAGTTCAAAAGTATATTCTTCCTCCCATAGAACATCAACAATCTTAACAGTATTCTATTATATTTGGAAGGAGTAACTTCAGAAACTAAACCTAGTAAGCATATTACTGGATTACAGATCCCTGGGAGCCCCAACTTAACATTAATAAAGTTACAAATTCCTTTCCAATATGTCTTCATCACCGGGCAGAGCCACACCATATGGAAGAAAGAGCCCCTCACCTCCCCACATCTATCACATCCTGGATTCGGCAACTGCCGCATCTGATAGAGACGCAGTGGGGTCAAGTACACTCTGTGCATCCATTTCGCTTGAATGAGCTGATCTCTCGCACTTATAACCGACGCCCTCCATCTCAGACGCCACTCCTCCAAATGAGAATCTTCCAACTCGGGAATATCCTCAGCCCATTTAACAAAGGATCGTCTAATAGGAGATTCTTGCATTTTAACAATTTCAGCATAAAAGGAAGAAATAGGTTTACATGGGACTTTCCTCCTGGCTACTGACTCTAGTGGGCCGCACTCTAAATTTAAGGATAGGGCTTTAAATTGTTTCTCACAGGCATGTCTCAGTTGGAGGAAGCGGTAAAAGCTCGTCTGGGGCAGCTGGAACTCCGCTCGCAGGCTCTCAAAGGAGCGGAAGCTCCCTTCATGAAACAATTGTGTCAGATATTTAAGGCCCTTCCTAGGCCAGAATTCAAAATCGGAAAGGTGCAAGAGCTCTGGAAGGAGCTTGTTACGCCATAGTGGAATATAAGGGGACCAGGTATCCCCCTCCAAACCCTCCGTATGTATCTCCACAAACCTCACCCAAGCCTCGCTAACTGTCATCATAGAGTCCGTATAAATCCCAGGACCTATGGGTCTTCCCCTCCTGTATACCAGATTAGTTAAAGCTTCATATGATCCAACCAGCGCCGCCTCTAATACCACCGCAGGGTTATTGGCATCTGCCCTAATCCACCAAGATGCATACATTAGGCGCGTAGCTATGTAATAAATATACATATCTGGAAGCTGCAAACCCCCCTGTACATAGGAGGCCTTCAGCGTCTTTCTCGCCAGTCTAGGGGACCGATGGAGCCACAGGAAACGGGACAAGGTTCTATCCAAAATATCAAAGTGGGACTTAGGGATCCTTACTGGCGCCGCTCTATAAATATACAGAAGTTTGGGTAGTAACACCATCTTAACAATGTTAATTCTTCCCACCAGTGTCAGCGGAAGATTTTCCCAGGCCTCCAGCTTACGCGTGACATATTCCATGGTAGGCCTCAAGTTCAATTGACAAAACTGTCTAGGGTCCCTATGAATATGTATCCCTAGGTAAAGAAAGCTATCCACTACTCTCAGGGCGGATACCGGGGAAATATCTACAGCTTCATCTACATCTATTATACATAAACTAGACTTCGCCCAGTTTACCCGTAATCCCGAGTACCTCCCATAACCATTCACCACATCCAGCAGAGTTTCTAGGGAGGGGCCAGGGTCGGCCAAATAGACTAACAGGTCATCCGCGTATAGTGATACTTTCTCCTGAATCCCTGCCACCGTCCACCCCTCTATCAGAGAGCTGTTATTGATCAGTTGTGTCAACGGTTCCATTATCAGGGCGAACAATAATGGGGATAAAGGACACCCTTGTCTAGTGCCTCTATACAACCTGAAGGGCCGGGATATAACTCCATTCACTCTAATCCGTGCTATAGGTGTCTGATATAACAATTGGACCCACTTGATAAAGGAGGAGGGGAAACCCAGACAGAACATTGTCTCCCAAATAAAATGCCACTCCACCGAGTCAAAGGCCTTCTCATTATCCAGGGACGCCAAGGCTCTTGAACCCGCATTATCGTGCCTGACCTGTAAGTTAGTAAATAATCTCCTTAGATTTATATCGGTCGTCTTCCCGGGCATAAAACCAGATTGATCTGGGTCAATAATGGACAGTATCACCCCGTTAAGACGCCTAGCCAGGACTTTGGCTAAGATTTTCGCGTCCGTGTTTAGAAGGGAAATCGGCCTGTATGATGCACACTGATCTGGAGGCTTCCCGACTTTGTGAATTACCACGATGGTCGCCTCCCCAAAGGAAGAAGGCAACATCCCGGAATCACATGCATAGTCAAAAAGCCTGAGTAAACGTGCAGAATGCAAATTAACGTCTAACCTGTACCATTCAATCGGGAAGCCGTCCGGACCAGGTGACTTCCCAGGTGCCATGTCCTCGATTGCTGCCCTGACCTCCCCATCATCAATAGGTCTCCCTAGATATCTACTATCAGCCGCAGCCAAAGGAGTAAGTGGGATGGATTGAAGGAATGAACGGATCCCATCTGGGGAGGAGGTGGATTTAGAACTGTACAGGTCAGTATAGAACTGAACAAACTGTTCACAAATATCCGCCGGCCGATATACCTTCAAGCCATCCCCACAGGTAATGTGCGGAACTACCGTCTGCGGTGCCTCAGTCCTAGCCAGGAAAGCCAAGGCACTCCCATTTTTGTCACCATCTGCAAAGACCAGGCGCCTCTGGAACAGCAACCTCTTCTGTGTATACTCAGTGAGATGCAGGGTAAGATTCCTCTGTGCCTCATCCCATAAACCACGGTTCACATCATTGGGGTCTGAGATGAAAGCCTGTTCCTTTCCCACTACCTCATCTTCTAGTTTAGTTCTGGTGGCACTCAGCTCCTTCCTGTAAGATGCAATTGCCTGAATCAACGTACCACGCAGGACAACTTTAAAAGCCTCCCACTCCACCAGAGGGTTAGTAGAACCCTCATTAAGTTCCCAATAATCTTTCATCCCCTGTTGCGCAGCCCAAGCCACCGGTAGCACCTCAAGCCATTTACTATTTAGTCTCCATTGCCTTTCGGCAGGTGCAAGCGGTTGTCTCAGAACCACCAACAGGGGGGCATGGTCAGAAATGCCTCTCGGCAAGTATTCCGTGGCCACTAGTGAGGGCAGCAGTTCCTTACTGAGAAACACTAAATCTATCCGGGAGAGCGCTGCATATGAAGCCGAATAGCAAGAGTATTGCCGAATATCAGGGTGCATATATCTCCATCCCTCTGTAAGAGCAAATACCTCTGCCCAGGAGTTCAACGCTTCAGTATGTGACCCCCCAGGGCGAAGCCTATCCATTGACCGGTCCAACACCGCGTTATAATCCCCAAGCACAATCAGAGGCACCGGAGGCAACGTTGCAACTCGTTTCATAATTTCATCCAACACATCCCTCTGAAAAGGGGGGGGGACACATACTCCTATCACAAGATAATCGATGCCTCTGATTGCAGCGTGTAGGATCACAAAACGTCCCATCATGTCAATCTGAACAGAGTAGGAACGGAAGGGGAGGGACCTCGCCACCAGAATTGACACACCTCTCGCTCTGGAACTATACACCGAATGATAAGCTGCTCCCACCCAAGGCTTCTTCAACGCTAGCAGCTTCCGCCCCTGCAGATGTGTCTCCTGCAATATCAACATATCAGGGTTATGCTTCTTTATAAAATTGAAGACAAGAGATCTTTTAATTTTATCATTTAGTCCCCTGACATTCCAGGAGACAAACCGACAGATAGCCATTACGGCGGAGTGTCAAAATTATACCATACGAGGAAAATGCACCACCCAAGCCATACATACACACAGTCATACCCATACATCAAGAATGCAGTAAAAACATCCCAAGCTGCCCAGAACAGCGGGCAAAACCCCCCACCCTGCCCAGATAACCCCAACCTATCCAAGCTTAAATAACCCATGAACAATCTCCTCTCTAGTAGATCAGGACGGGGAGGCCCGTGCTGCCACCCACCCCTCTAGGTAAACCCAAAAACTGAACCTAGGCAGTAGGGCAGCACAATTTTAGCACATTCAGCTCCCACATATAAAGTGACCATCCTGAACATAAAGTAAGACTCTCAGTACACAAGTCCCATTATACTCAGCCCCTGCGGTCGAGCCAGTCGGACGCCTCCTCTGGGGTGGCAAAAAATTTCACCACTTCTCCATCCTGGACTCTGAGACGTGCTGGATACATCATGGCGTAGACAAGGCCTTTCTCCCTCAACCGAACTCTCACTGCTGTGAATTGCCTGCGTTGTTTCTGCACCTCTGTAGAGAAGTCCGGGTAGAAGGAAATCCGGACATTATCAAAATGAATGTCCTTCATACGACGGGCCGTAGCCAGAATAGCGTCCCGATCCCTATAATTTAGCACTTTAAAGATAAAAGGACGTGGCGGGGCTCCAGGGGGCAAAGGACGAGTAGGGATCCTGTGCGCCCGCTCCACTGCGAAAGTCCCCGATAAGGTGATTGGGTTCAGGATTTGTTTGATAAGGCGCTCCGTAAATTCCTCAGGGGACGGACCCTCTGCCCTCTCCGGTAAGCCCATAATCCTAATATTATTTCTCCTGTTTCGATTTTCAGCGTCTTCCACTTTTGCCGCTAGGGTTTTAACTTGATTCTGCAAGGCACGGACCACCGAATCTTCACGTTGAACCGTATCTTCCACCTCTCCCAGCCTTCTCTCCACCTCAGTTGTTCTCTCACGGATCTTATCGATATCATGCCTGAGGAGGGTTAGGTCGGCCTGTACATGGTCAATTTTGACCGTGAGTGTCGTTTGGCAGTTAGTAATGGCCGCCATGACTTTTGCAAGATCCACCTCCGGACGTTCAGAAGAAGCCCCAGCATCGCGGCTATCTGTTTGGCTCATATTGTCGAGCATCAGCTTAGGAGGGATAGCAGGCCCTGAGGTGCCCGTTTTGCGGCCCATAAAATCTTCAGTACACCCCTCGCTTTGATATTATAAAAAAGGGGGGGGGGGAAGGAAGCAGCACTCCAGCAAACAGCGCCTGTGGCCTAGTATAAAGGATGTACCTCTCAGTGCTGAGGATCGCGTAGGCCCAGTGACCCCGACCGGCGTCACACCGCCCCAGGTAAGTCTTTATGGTGGTACAGGAGCAGCGAAGATTCTCTACCTGGAACGCTGGCTACAGAGGGAGAGGTGTCGCCTTCTTCAGCGCTGCGGCCAAGATGGCGCCCGCCGCGCCAAACGTGCAGGATACGCCGTGTCACCGTCCAGCCAGGGAAGAAGCCAAGGAACCCACCGGATTAAGCCTCCCGGCTCCTCTCGACCTCCGGAGCAGATAAGTATGGCAGGGAATCCCTTTTCACCAGGTCCCCCACCGATAGATCCGGCCAGCAGGCAGGGAAGCCGTCTGGTATGTAGGCCCGGCCCCAGGGTATTGTCCGGCAGCCGCCGCAGGTCACAGGGTCGGACAAAACTTAGGGGGGACAGTCACAGAGACTCACTGAGGGTCTTTAGATAAAGAAACAGGGTCCACCAGAGCGGATGGTCAGGATATGAGCAGGATAAAGCCGGAGCTGAAGCGACCTGCGTCTTCACTCCATGCCGGTCAGGCCACGCCCCCATTACCATTGATTTTAATATTGTAATAGTAGCATCAGTTATGCTCAAGTTGACTTCATTATATCATGTTTCTGTTAATTTTGTCGTGGGTAAAAAATGAGGACCGCTTCTCTAGTGATACCCGTTACATGCTGAAGTAATAATGGCTATTACTAAAGGAATATCTAGATTCTATAATAATATACAAAATTATAGCAGCACAGCAAAGGAAAGAAAGTCTTTTGGGTGCCAGCGGCTGTGGGGGCGATCCACCCAACCTCCTTACATAAACTAACAAGATTCCACGGCACTTCCAAAAATAATGTGATGTATTTTTCATAGCGTTATGGTTGTTTTCTTCCCCATAAGAGCTCATCCATTACATCTGTTTTCAAATGAGGCCGTCACATAATTTTTGGCTGTATTTTGGCTGTATTTTACTCTGACGAGCAAAAGGGTAACAATGTTTTGAACTTTTGACTTTCAGGCTACATATCTCACCATCCACTACAGCTTCAAACGTGAGACTACCATTATTTTATAGACAATCATCTTGGCTATCTCATACATAAATTGGTCTTGTAACTATTTAGCATATAATTAGTTATGCAGATACTTGTCATGTAACTGCATTGTTACTGTTTTGTTCCTGGCGGTGGAACAATCATTTTCTTCTTGTATACTACAAATTACAACACATGTTCTCACATTCTCTAATAGCTCAGTGTGCTATTAGGTTGATTTCCAAGAGAAAGGTCGCTGGTTCGAATCGAGGAGCAGCCATGAGAAAGAAAATTGCCAACCTGCATCATGTGAGCGCCATGACAGTTGGAAGAATACGAAATTAAGTCCGTCCATCCATTCCAAAACCAAGAGGTGGACGTCCAGCCAAAATATCAGAGTCAAAAATTCCGCTCATCACAAGGTCTATCAGTTCAAACGCGGCAGTGGATGTGGCTCGTATGCTTCGTAGTAGTGACATCACAGACGTCCATGCAAGCACTGTGCAGCGTGCATTACACAAGTCTAGAATGGTGGTCATAAGAAGTGTCAGACTGAGTTTGAAAAAAAATACGAACAGTGGACAGTAGAAGATTGGAAACGGGTGATTTGGAGCGATGAGATGAAAGTCAATACACTGGGTTCTGATGGGTGAAAATGGGTCTGGAAAAGCAAGGGAAAAGGGGGCTAATGGATTAAGAAATTGAAGGAACTGTCAAGTTCGGTGGAGGAAGCCTGATGATATGGGGTTGTTTCAGAGCCAAAGGTGTTGGATACCTGACCAGGATTGATGGTGGTCTCAATGCTGAGCTATATGTCAGTATCCTACAAGACGAGTTACTTCGTACATTCGAGTACTATGGGTATGAAAAGGACAACATAGTTTTTCAACAGGACAACGACCCGAAGCATACGTTGAGACTGGGGAAGAAATGGTTCAATGACAATGAAGTAGAGGTGCTGGATTGGCCCCCACAGTCCCCAGACCTCAACCCAATTAAACACTTGTGGGTAGAGTTGAAGAAGAAGCTGTATTCATACCCAAGTGAGTCACCCAGTATGCACCAACATTAGGAATGTGTAGAAGACACCTGGAAACAGATTTCGATTGAGACATGCTTGAACGTGATCAAGAGCATGCCCAGCAGGATTCAGGCAGTGGTGAAAGCCAAAGGTGGAATTACAAAATACTAACAATATAATAAAAATTTAGAATTTTAGGACCAAAACAGTAACAATGCAGTTACATGACAAGAATCTGCATAACTAATCATATGCTAAATAGTTGCAAGTCCCATTCATGTATGAGATAGCCAAGATGAGTGTCTATAAAATGATAGTAGTCTCTCGTTCAAAGCTGTAGTGGATGGTGAGATATGGAGCCAGAAAGTCAAACTTTCAAAACATTGTTACCCAGTGTATATTAAAAATTATATGACAAAAATTGTTTTATTTAAGAAAAAATTTAGCAAAACTCAAAATATTATCAAATTACTATTGGCGTGAAATAACCACCCATGTAACCTACGCCCCCAAAACAACCCCCTCCCTTTTTACCCATGGAAACTTGGCTGCTATTTTATTTTTTCTTGGGACAGGTGGAAACCCTAGCTGCTGCCAAGCCCTGGTACTTGGAATGGCCCAAATAGCCTCTCCACCACCGAAGAAGAGACTGGTTTTATACATTTAGTAAGTCTGTTTATTCTGATTTTATCAGACAGTCGGCTTTTAGTTGGAAGTATGCCATCAAGTAAATAAGCAATTCTTGTATGGGGAAATTCCTACGCTCTGATTCCTCATATCTGCTCGTAAGTGATCTGAAGTAATCTCCTTACTAGTTCTGCATGACTGTTAGCATCCTCTTTTATCCATCTTCTTACGAGCTAGCATCTTTAACATGGTATTACGTCAAGAATTTTTTTTGTCATTGTGACGAATACCACCCCTCGTGCCCGCTTGACGTCAACAACGTCGAGCTCACGAGACGCGGTATGGTCCCTGGTTACCAAGACGTGACGTTACACCCTTCTGGAGGAGCATGTAAGGTCAGCTGGTACAGTTTACACAGACACCTCTTGTCCATGCGGGCACAGAGAGGCAACAAGCTGAGAGAGCCTTTTTACTGCCGCAGCGAAACAGCGCCTTTTCAGCCCAGGTAATCTGCCACCAGCTTCTCGTTTTATATAATTCCGGTCAGCTAACGGGATTATATAGGGTGAGAAACCAACCCGCGGTAGCTTATAACTAGGCCGATGTACGGACGTGGGGATTCGTGATCGAGATACAAGACAGCACAAGATTAAATTATATATTTAATCGCCTTAAGGGCACACTAGATAACACAATATACACTAAGAATATATATAGTGGTCTGAGGTTACAAATACAGGTAATATGGTACAAGCAGGATTACACAGAGCACAAGTCAGTTACCGAGTAGATGAATGTTCCTTTGCTGTATGCACATGGAGGGCAGTGATTTCAGCTGGTTTCCAGGTCTCTCCAAACACATTTGCACGATGTGACCCCCTTTCAGAAAAAGACAAGCCCGCTTGCTGGCACAAGCCTTTTAAACTGTAGCCGACCAATCCTCTTGGAAGGGTCCACTACCCCCTATTCTGGGCTGGCATTAAATGACCCACAAAACCCTTTAGGGTTCATAGCTCCAGACCAGAATGTCGTAGGAAGGTGGTTCCGGACCCAATTGATCCGCCTGGGTTCTGGCTACAACTAGAGTCTAAACATGGTGCCGCTTTGTGGTTTCTGTGGGAAGTTATGTATATCTCCCTTCCCTGGCATCCCACCATCAAACTAAGACCATGGGCATGTTCATTGTGGCCACCAGGACATAAATATGTATCCGGTTTGCGCCTGCGATGGCCGGGCGATTCATAATTCCTTATAAATCACTAGATTCGATTGAACTGGGGAATGGCTTAGACGGGTGGTTTTCCTGCAGGATCTGTGCTGTCTGAATGGAGGTGTGAAATGCAACCAAATGTGGCCTGCTAGGAGTTTTCTGCTATCTGGCTGCGGTTTTGAAGCTAGGCCCTCCGGTGGAGTTCACTACCTCTGCTATCTTTCAGTGAATGGTGGGTGTGAGGAAATGGCTGACAGTAAATATTAATCCATATTCCTGACAGTCATGGAGAGATTTTTTGAAATAAGATTTTTTATTTCAAATGCTGTGCTTGCTTCTCCACATAATGCTTCTCTGGAAAAAAAGACATGCTAGTCTCCTTTCCAAAAGGAAAGCTGTCTCATACCAGGAAGCAAGCTCATTTGTGGTAACTACCCTTTAACAGAGCTGAGCAAAGAAACTTTGCTTGGCTGCTTGAGAGGCCTTGGTTGGGGTACTATTTCTTCTTATGGAGGGCGTCCAGTATGCATAAAGAGCATTGTAAGCCAGTGAAAGTTCCTCTGGGTTTCTGGGAAAGTATATGAAAATTAGCACATCTTACATCTTCTGGCATCAGATATCCTTAGGAAAGCTAATTTTAAAATCTTTTTCAGAAACCCAAAGGGGCATTTCCTGGCCTACAATACTCTGCACCAAATCTAGAGGATCTATATTAGTTCACTATACACACACTGTATCCATCTGACACCTCTTTAAATGCAATGTCACTCTGTAAGATCAGGAGGATCTATGTTAGTTCACACAACCAGGCACTCAATTGCACTCCACATGCTGTCCTTGTTCACTTTCCCTACATAGCTTACAATCAATGCCTATACTGTCCACTGTCTCCCCTGACGAAGCCGCACATGTGGCGAAACATGTCGGGAGGGGTGTGTTTGTTATTTTAATACAGTGGACAGTATAGGGAGAGCAATTGTAAGCTATGTAGGGAAAGTGAACAGGGACAGCATGTGGAGTGCGATTGAGTGTCTGGTTGTGTGAACTAACATAGATCCTCCTGATCTTACAGACTGATATTGCGTTTAAGGGTACTTTCACACTAGTGTTTTTCTTTTCCGGCACTGAGTTCCGTCAAAAGGGCTCAATGCCATAAAAGAACTGATCAGGAATATCCCCATGCATTCTGAATGGAGAGTAATCCGTTCAGGATGTATTCAGTTCAGTCATTTTGACTGATCAGGCAAAATATAAAACCGCAGCATGCTACGGTTTTATCTCTGGCAAAAAAAACTGAAGACTTGCCTGAATGAAGGATCCGGCATTTTTTTCCATAGGAATGTATTAGTACCAAAATACCGGAATGCCGGATCCGTCCTTCTGGTCTGCGCATAAAATAAATGCCGGATCCGTTTTGCCAGATGACACCGGAAAGACGGATCCGGCATTTTAATGCATTTTTCTGACTGATCAGGCATTTTTAAGACTGATCAGGATCCTGATCAGTCTTACTAATGCAATCAGTTGTCATACGTTTTTCCGGATCACGACGCAACGGAACTGCTTGCCGGATCACTTTGCCGCAAGTGTGAAAGTAGCCTAAAGAGGTGTCAGATGGACACAGTGTGTGTATAGTGAACCAATATACTGTAGATCCTCTAGATTAGGTAGACTCATTCAGTGTCTGAGGACACGCAGTTTGATTCATTGTATAGGCAGTGAATACTGCACGATACATTCTAACTGATTAGATCTTTTATTACCACACTGTGTCAAATGAACACAGGCCATTCATATATCTAGCAGTAGAGTGGTCTGTTGGAATAGCAGTGAGGATTACACTGCATCAGTAGCCTGCAGTCTCAGATCAGGAGAGAGAACATATCCTGTCATTTTTAGGTCCTTATATTATAAGTGCTATACAGCACATATTAGCACTATATAATTGTTAGGCATCTAGCACACAGCAGACTGCGTGATACAGCAAATTGGACCATTTAACAGGATATAGATAATATAATAAAAAAATAATATAAAATAATTGTTCACACAAAGAAAAGGACATATAATTTATAATTTCAAATTGTTTAATAAACAATGTGACATCACTGTGTACACTATCCCTGTACTGTGACATCACTGTGTACACTATCCCTGTACTGTGACATCACTGTGTACACTATCCCTGTACTGTGACATCACTGTGTGCATTATCCCTGTGAATTACGGAACCCAAACTAATCATAAGCTTTCATGTTCTGAATTTACAGCTGAATGTGGTCCCTCATGCTGAAGTCTCCCTGTATATCTACAGTATGTGCAGAAATTATTTTCCCATAGATATTTTTGTTTTGCAATGAACGTGACTAAAAGGTTATGCAATCTGAGAAGTGGGAAATTATAACCATTTTGTAATATGTGACTTGTACATGACCATACTTTTTCACTGTAAAATGTGCCTAGTGTATAAATGTAATTTTTTATAATTTTAATAATTTTTTATCTTATGTGAGAACAGGTGCCGGTGGGCTATTATACATGGATCTTATGGGTCAATGTACCATGGTACCATGTACCATGATAATTAGGTTTCTTTCCAGATATTACCTAACATCACCACTCTGCTAGCCCCCGCAACAGGAGGTTCTCGTGCCCCCATTCTAAGCGCATTTTCTACTTCCTTCTACTGTTGTGGCACCAAATGTGGAAGAGACCAATCTGGAATGGACTGTCTCTATCCAGGGCCCTGATAACATCTGTTCTTCCTCTACGGTATATACAACCCTTCTCAAGAATCAGGATCTACCAGCAGAGGTGTCACTACACTTTTTTGTTCTATGCTCCCCCCTTTGAAAACTTTAAAGGTGTTGACTTATATTGCTAGGATATGCCATCAATATCAGGAAGATGTGGGTCCCGCTCCTATCTCCAGAATGAGGCCCCCCAAAGTGAAGGAGATGCACGGCGTGCTATCCATTCATTGCTATGGGAGTTTCAAAAATAGCTTATTGAGCGCACTCATCTATTTTTGGAAGTCCCATAGCAGTGAATGGCCATGGCCACCACCATTCACCTATGAGCGCTCAGCTATTTTCAGAACTCCAATAGTGGTGAACAGAGGGTGGCTGCGCATGCGCAACTGCTCTCTGTTCACTTCAGGATCCCATTTCTGTAGATAAGAGCGGGTCCTAGAGATATGCCATTAATATCTGAGATGAGCCAACCCCTGTAACGAATGCAGCTAATAATTAATAATAATTGAACTGGAAGCCTCCTAAACAACCAGCGATCTCTCATTGGATTACTTTGATCAATACCACATTGTCTCTGTATAAGCTTACCTATGAGGCCAGGGGCATTCCAGAGAAATTTGAGAAGATCTGGGGGATATGGATCAACGCCAATACGGTCGAGTTGTGAAGTGGAATGTTTCAGTTCGAGACCGTGTCACTGTCGGTGTCTATGTGTGTATGCATGGAATCAGACGCTGTGAGTAACTCTTTTTTGACTATGGTTAATAGGGTCTTCACCCATATGATCCTATATTTGGGAATTTATCGTGTCCATATTGGTCCCATAGTATTGTGGCCCTTTGTGACATTGTCTGATGGGTATGTATGTTCATTGCTAACTCGTACCGGGTATGTCCCCGGTGGTTTTTTGTTTCTGTCTGTAACAACGATTTAAAACTTATAAATAAAGCCTTTTAAAAAAAATAATTAATAATAATTAACTGGGTTATCACACGAAAAATATTCAAAATTTTTAAAACCAGCACCTGGATCTGAATACTTTTGTAATTGCATGTAATTAAAAAATTTGCCTAGCCACTGAGTTATTCAATAAAATCTATCTGTATAGCACCACCTGCTGTTTTTCTTTTTCTTATTTCCTTGTCCGGCTCACTGAGATGGCCGCACATGCTCACTTTCATCCTTCAACTGCCTCCTGAGTAGTGATGTCGCGAACATAAAATTTTCAGTTTGCGAACAGCGAACGCGAACTTCCGCAAATGTTCGCGAACTGGCGAACCGGGCGAACCGCCATAGACTTCAATAGACAGGCGAATTTTAAAACCCACAGGGACTCTTTCTGGCCACAATAGTGATGAGAAAGTTGTTTCAAGGGGTCTAACACCTGGACTGTGGCATGCCGGAGGGGGATCTATGGCAAAACTCCCATGGAAAATTACGTAGTGGACGCAGAGTCGGGTTTTAATCCATAAAGGGCATAAATCAACTAACATTCCTAAATTGTTTGGAATAACGTGCTTTAAAACATCCAGTGTGTGTATACGATCAGGTATGATGTTGTATCGATCAGGTAGTGTAAGGGTTACGCCCGCATCACAGACATTGACAGACCAAACTCCCCTTTTAATGCACCGCAAACAGTTCATTTGCACAACCGCAAACTCCCCATTTGCACAAGGTTGGATACCAAGCTAGCCACGTCCCGGTGATGTCATTGAAGGTTTCTTCCTCCACCCAGCCACGTACAACACCAAGGGTCCCCGAAAGGTCAATTGAATTGATTTTTCGAACGGGGAGATGGTTAAAAAAACGCTGGCTCCCTCCCCTTTGTTTTTATCCACGGTGACTGCGTCTGCGCCGTGCAATTTACTGTCACACCCGATATGAGTGGTATTTTCTGTAGTACTATTCTCATCAGTTTAATCCCTCTAACGTCCCCGACTCCCCAATCTGGGGGCCATTTATTAAACAGATTTTTCGGACGGGGAGATGGTTAAAAAAACGCTGGCTCCCTCCACTCTGTTTTAATCCACGGTGACTGCGTCTGCGCCGTGCAATTTACTGTCACACCCGATATGAGTGGTATTTTCTGTAGTACTATTCTCATCAGTTTAATCCCTCTAACGTCCCCAATCTGGGTGCCATTTATTGAATAGATTTTTCGAACGGGGAGATGGTTAAAAAAACGCTGGCTCCCTCCACTCTGTTTTAAACCACGGTGACTGCATCTGCGCCGTGCAATTTACTGTCACACCCGATATGAGTGGTATTTTCTGTAGTACTATTCTCATCAGTTTAATCCCTCTAACATCCCCAATCTGGGGGCCATTTATTAAATAGATTTTTTGAACGGGGAGATGGTTAAAAAAACGCTGGCTCCCTCCACCGATATGAGTGGTATTTTCTGTAGTATTATTCTCATCAGTTTAATCCCTGTTACGTCCCATATCAGGAATTGCCTTTTATGAAAAAAAATTTCGTCCGGGTACCTTCCACTGTGGTGTCCCAATAGCGACAAATTTTTTGAAGGCCTCAGACTCTACCAGCTGGTATGGTAAAAGCTGGCGGGCTAAGAGTTCCGTCAAGCCAGCTGTCAGTCGCCGGGCAAGGGGGTGACTTTGTGACATTGGCTTCTTATGCTCAAACATGTCCTTGACAGACACCTGACTGTGGGCAGATGAGCAGGAACTGCTGAAGGTGAGAGATGGAGTGGCGGGTGGTTGAGAGGGGGCAGGGAGGACAGCAGTGGTTGACGTGGCTGAAGATGCAGGACCAGGAGGAGCATGGTGGCTTTGAGTTTGTGTGCTGCTTGTACTCATGTGTTGATCCCATAGGCGTTTGTGATGTGAGATCATGTGCCTTCGCAAAGCAGTTGTACCAAGGTGGGTGTTGGACTTCCCACGACTCAGTTTCTTTTGGCACAGGTTGCAAATGGCATTGCTTTTATCAGAGGCAGACACACAAAAAAAATGCCACACTGCTGAGCTTTGCAATGACGGCATTCTAGTGGTGGCAACAGCATGCGTTGACTGGCGTGCTGTCTGGCTGACCCCAGGTGCCGATACATGCTGTCTGACTGTGCCACTAACTCCTTGCGACGACCTCCCCCTGCTTCCAACTCGTCTCCTCATTCTCTCTGTCTCCCCTTCAGAACTTTCCCCCTCTTCTTCTCTTCGAGCAGGCACCCACGTGGCATCCGTGGACACATCGTCATCATCAACCGCTTCACTTGTATCTGACACCTCAGCAAAGGAAGCAGCAGCGGGTACAACATCATCATCATCACACTGTACGTCCATGTGTGTAATCCTGCCTGACTGAGACATATCCCCGTAATCTACATCATCTGGCAATAATGGTTGCGCATCACTAATTGCATCCAACTGATGTGTAAATAACTCCTCTG
Organism: Bufo bufo; assembly: GCF_905171765.1. Taxonomy (NCBI): domain Eukaryota; kingdom Metazoa; phylum Chordata; class Amphibia; order Anura; family Bufonidae; genus Bufo; species Bufo bufo. The sequence continues at coordinate 786,742,818 of NC_053390.1, read as the reverse complement.
ACGGATCAAGTGAAGCGGCTGTGGTGGCTGTGGTGGTAGTGGCGACGGGCGGGTGCGTGGTAACTTGAGAGCAGGTGACCGACGCTGAGTTGGAGGAGGATGGTGCGTCAAGGTTCTTAGCGGAAGCTGTTGAAGATTGGGTGTCCTGTCTAAGCCAGTCAACTACGTCCTCTGAATTTTTCGGGTTCAGGGTACGTGGCCTCTGAAAACTGGGCATTATTCCAGGGACAGTGGAAATCACAGCACCACGACCACGACGGCCCCTGCGGGGTGGCCTGCCTCTGCCTGTCATTTTTTTTTTAGATAAGTGGTACTACGCGTGCTAGGTACTGTGCCACCCGGTATGAGTGGTTGGCACTGGCAGTGGGCACACTACAGTCTGTGGAAGTGGGCCTGACACACACTGGCAGCAGGCAAGCAACTGAATTTAGACTACTGTCTAAAAATTAAATGCCTTATTTATCGGCAAGCTACTGTGCCACCCGGTATCAGTGGTTGGCACTGGCAGTGGGCACACTACAGTCAGTGGAAGAGGGCCTGACACACACTGGCAGCAGGCAAGCAACTGAAATTACACTAAAGTGTAAAAATTAAATGCCTTATTTATCGGCAAGCTACTGTGCCACCCGGTATGAATGGTTGGCACTGGCAGTGGGCACACTACAGTCAGTGGAAGAGGGCCTGACACACACTGGCAGCAGGCAAGCAACTGAATTTAGACTACTGTCTAAAAATTAAATGCCTTATTTATCGGCAAGCTACTGTGCCACCCGGTATCAGTGGTTGGCACTGGCAGTGGGCACACTACAGTCAGTGGAAGCGGGCCTGACACACACTGGCAGCAGGCAAGCAACTGAAATTACACTAAAGTGTAAAAATTAAATGCCTTATTTATCGACAAGCTACTGTGCCACCCGGTATCAGTGGTTGGCACTGGCAGTGGGCACACTACAGTCAGTGGAAGCGGGCCTGACACACACTGGCAGCAGGCAAGCAACTGAATTTAGACTACTGTCTAAAAATTAAATGCCTTATTTATCGGCAAGCTACTGTGCCACCCGGTATCAGTGGTTGGCACTGGCAGTGGGCACACTACAGTCAGTAGAAGCGGGCCTGACACACACTGGCAGCAGGCAAGCAACTGAAATTACACTAAAGTGTAAAAATTAAATGCCTTATTTATCGGCAAGCTACTGTGCCACCCGGTATGAGTGGTTGGCACTGGCAGTGGGCACACTACAGTCAGTGGAAGAGGGCCTGACACACTGACTGGCAGCAGGCAAGCAACTGAATTTAGACTACTGTCTAAAAATTAAATGCCTTATTTATCGGCAAGCTACTGTGCCACCCGGTATCAGTGGTTGGCACTGGCAGTGGGCACACTACAGTCAGTGGAAGCGGGCCTGACACACACTGGCAGCAGGCAAGCAACTGAAATTACACTAAAGTGTAAAAATTAAATGCCTTATTTATCGGCAAGCTACTGTGCCACCCGGTATGAGTGGTTGGCACTGGCAGTGGGCACACTACAGTCAGTGGAAGAGGGCCTGACACACTGACTGGCAGCAGGCAAGCAACTGAATTTAGACTACTGTCTAAAAATTAAATGCCTTATTTATCGGCAAGCTACTGTGCCACCCGGTATCAGTGGTTGGCACTGGCAGTGGGCACACTACAGTCAGTGGAAGCGGGCCTGACACACACTGGCAGCAGGCAAGCAACTGAAATTACACTAAAGTGTAAAAATTAAATGCCTTATTTATCGGCAAGCTACTGTGCCACCCGGTATCAGTGGTTGGCACTGGCAGTGGGCACACTACAGTCAGTAGAAGCGGGCCTGACACACACTGGCAGCAGGCAAGCAACTGAAATTACACTAAAGTGTAAAAATTAAATGCCTTATTTATCGGCAAGCTACTGTGCCACCCGGTATGAGTGGTTGGCACTGGCAGTGGGCACACTACAGTCAGTGGAAGAGGGCCTGACACACACTGGCAGCAGGCAAGCAACTGAATTTAGACTACTGTCTAAAAATTAAATGCCTTATTTATCGGCAAGCTACTGTGCCACCCGGTATCAGTGGTTGGCACTGGCAGTGGGCACACTACAGTCAGTGGAAGCGGGCCTGACACACACTGGCAGCAGGCAAGCAACTGAATTTAGACTACTGTCTAAAAATTAAATGCCTTATTTATCGGCAAGCTACTGTGCCACCCGGTATCAGTGGTTGGCACTGGCAGTGGGCACACTACAGTCAGTTGAAGTCGGCCTGACACACACTAGCAGCAGGCAAGCAGCTGAAATTACATTAAAGTGTAAAAATTAAATGCCTTTTTTAAGCAAAGTCCTGTGCCAGCCGGTATGAGTGGTGGGCACTGGCAGTGGGCACACTACAGTCAGTGGAAGTCAGCCTGACACACACTGGCAGGCAACTAACCTTAGATTAAAGTGTAAAAATTAGGTATGACAGGGGTGGGCACTGGCAGTGGGCACACTACAGTCAGTTGAAGTCGGCCTGACACACACTAGCAGCAGGCAAGCAGCTGAAATTACACTAAAGTGTAAAAATTAAATGCCTTTTTTATGCAAAGTCCTGTGCCAGCCGGTATGAGTGGTGGGCACTGGCAGTGGGCACACTACAGTCAGTGGAAGTCAGCCTGACACACACTGGCAGGCAACTAACCTTAGATTAAAGTGTAAAAATTAAGTGCCTATTTTTTAAGCAAAGTCCTGTGCCACTCGGTATGACAGGGGTGGGCACTGGCAGTGGGCACACTACAGTCAGTTGAAGTCGGCCTGACACACACTAGCAGCAGGCAAGCAGCTGAAATTACATTAAAGTGTAAAAATTAAATGCCTTTTTTAAGCAAAGTCCTGTGCCAGCCGGTATGAGTGGTGGGCACTGGCAGTGGGCACACTACAGTCAGTGGAAGTCAGCCTGACACACACTGGCAGGCAACTAACCTTAGATTAAAGTGTAAAAATTAAGTGCCTATTTTTTAAGCAAAGTCCTGTGCCACTCGGTATGACAGGGGTGGGCACTGGCAGTGGGCACACTACAGTCAGTTGAAGTCGGCCTGACACACACTAGCAGCAGGCAAGCAGCTGAAATTACACTAAAGTGTAAAAATTAAATGCCTTTTTTATGCAAAGTCCTGTGCCAGCCGGTATGAGTGGTGGGCACTGGCAGTGGGCACACTACAGTCAGTGGAAGTCAGCCTGACACACACTGGCAGGCAACTAACCTTAGATTAAAGTGTAAAAATTAAGTGCCTATTTTTTAAGCAAAGTCCTGTGCCACTCGGTATGACAGGGGTGGGCACTGGCAGTGGGCACACTACAGTCAGTTGAAGTCGGCCTGACACACACTAGCAGCAGGCAAGCAGCTGAAATTACATTAAAGTGTAAAAATTAAATGCCTTTTTTAAGCAAAGTCCTGTGCCAGCCGGTATGAGTGGTGGGCACTGGCAGTGGGCACACTACAGTCAGTGGAAGTCAGCCTGACACACACTGGCAGGCAACTAACCTTAGATTAAAGTGTAAAAATTAAGTGCCTATTTTTTAAGCAAAGTCCTGTGCCACTCGGTATGACAGGGGTGGGCACTGGCAGTGGGCACACTACAGTCAGTTGAAGTCGGCCTGACACACACTAGCAGCAGGCAAGCAGCTGAAATTACATTAAAGTGTAAAAATTAAATGCCTTTTTTAAGCAAAGTCCTGTGCCAGCCGGTATGAGTGGTGGGCACTGGCAGTGGGCACACTACAGTCAGTGGAAGTCAGCCTGACACACACTGGCAGGCAACTAACCTTAGATTAAAGTGTAAAAATTAAGTGCCTATTTTTTAAGCAAAGTCCTGTGCCACTCGGGATGACAGGGGTGGGCACTGGCAGTGGGCACACTACAGTCAGTTGAAGTCGGCCTGACACACACTGGCAGGCAACTAACCTTAGATTAAAGTGTAAAAATGAAGTGCCTTTTTTTTAAGCAAAGTCCTGTGCCACACGGGATGACAGGGGTGGGCACTGGCAGTGGGCACACTACAGTCAGTTGAAGTCGGCCTGACACACACTAGCAGCAGGCAAGCAGCTGAAATTACACTAAAGTGTAAAAATTAAATGCCTTTTTTATGCAAAGTCCTGTGCCAGCCGGTATGAGTGGTGGGCACTGGCAGTGGGCACACTACAGTCAGTGGAAGTCAGCCTGACACACACTGGCAGGCAACTAACCTTAGATTAAAGTGTAAAAATTAAGTGCCTTTTTTTAAGCAAAGTCCTGTGCCACACGGAATGACAGGGGTGAGCACTGGCAGTGGGCACACTACAGTCTGTGGGCCTGCAGCTCCTCACACACAGGCAGGCCAGGCAACTGCAATATGTATATAAAGGAAAAAAAAAAAGCAGACTAATGTTGCAGCCCTAAAAAGGGCTTTTTGGGGTGCTGTCAGGACGCTGTCCTTACAGCAGAGATCAGATGAGTCTTTCAGGACTGGAGTGGACACTGAATTCACTAGCCTAGCTATCGATTTCCCAATTAAATCAGCAGCAGTTACAGTCTCCCTCCTCTCACTAAGACTGCAGCTTCAGAATGAATCTAAAATGGATGCTGTGCAGGAGGTGGGAGGGTCTGGGAGGGAGGGTATGCTGCTGATTGGCTGGAATGTGTCTGCTGACTGTGAGGTACAGGGTCAAAGTTTGCTCAATGATGATGTATAGGGGGCGGACCGAACATCGCATGTGTTCGCCCGGCAGAGGCGAACGCGAACAAGCTATGTTCGCCGGGAACTGTTCGCCGTCGGATAGTTCGGGCCATCTCTACTCCTGAGCTGTGATAGGGAGAGCATGGACACACACCCTGAGCTGTGATAGGGAGAGCATGGACACGCCTCCTGAGCTGTGATAGGGAGAGCATGGACACGCCCCCTGAGCTGTGATAGGAAGAGCATGGACACGCCCCGTTAGCTGCAGCAGAAAAGACACTCCCCTGAGCTGCCAACTTGATATAAATCTATAAAGAGTAATGAATGTGGAGATCTCTGAATCCATGTGAGGTATAGGGCTGGTTCTAGCTTTGTTAGAAAGAGACTGTCATGTTCTATGAGGTCTGATTTTCATTTTTTTTTACATTAGTCATAGGATAACCCCTTTAATTGCAGTTTTTTTTTTTCTATTCAACTAGGAGCTTCACCAATAATTATCTGATGATTAAAGTTTGTGAGATCATTTCATTAATCTATTATGTCTCAGTAAGGCCGAGTTCACACTTCAGTTATTTGGTCAGTTATTTCTATCAGTTATAATGAGCCAAAACCAGGTTCGGGTCAAAAACACAGAAAATGTGCAGATCTTTCCATTAGACCTTATCTCTGAGTTGCCTTCTCTACTGGTTTTAGCTCACAATTAGGGATGAGAGAATCGACTTCGGTTGCTTCATCCAAAGTCGATTCGCATAAAACCTTGTTGTAATACTGTCCTGAGCGGGAGCGGGATTAGTGGGGGTCCAACCTTCTCATACCTTCTAGTGATTTGACATCAGCAATATCTTTGTCATAACCACTTTGCAGAATATGCTCTACTAGTATATAGGGGTGGAGAAGTAGAAGTTGGAAAAGAACCAAGGGAAAACTTCTTTGGGAACTTCCAGCTACAGCTTTGTGTACCAACCCAGTGACAAGAGATAACAGTGGAGAATGAAGAAGCGGGAGGTAGTACCTAGTCTCAAAGCGATGCATAGAAAAATAAGAACCCAGCACTGTGTAAGGCTCCATGCTTATGGCTGTAACATGGATTTCTCTTGTATGGATCTGTTGGCAATCTCCATACTGTATTACATATACAATGCTTCCAGAGAATACTGTGTCTTATGACGTCAGCATAAGAAGGCATATGGAGTGCCTATGGGTCAGCAATACAGACCTGTAGATACACTGTGTGCTGCCATAAAGGTTATGTTTACCTCACTTTGCATGAACCCTAAGGCCCCTTTCACACAGGCGAGATTTCCTCACTGAATCCGGACCCATTCATTTCTATGGGGCTGTGCACATGAGCGGTGATTTTCACGCATCACTTGTGCGTTGCGTTAAAATCGCAGCATGCTCCTCTTTGTGCGTTTTTCACGTAACGCAGGCCCCATAGAAATGAATAGGGTTGCGTGAAAATCGCAGGCATCCGCAAGCAAGTGCGGATGCGGTGCGATTTTCACACACGGTTTCTAGGAGACGATCGGGATGGGGACCCGATCATTATTATTTTCCCTTATAACATGGTTATAAGGGAAAATAATAGCATTCTGAATACAGAATGCATAGTACAATAGGGCTGGAGGGGTTAAAAAATAAATAAAAAATTTAACTCACCTTAATCCACTTGTTCACGCAGCCGGCATCTCTTCTGTCTTCTTTTGTGAGGAATAGGACCTTTGATGACGTCACTACATTCATCACATGGTCCGTCACATGATCCATCACCATGGTAAAAGATCATGTGACGGACCATGTGATGAACGTAGTGACATCATCAAAGGTCCTATTCCTCACACAACAAGACAGAAGAGAAGCCGGGCTGCGCGAACAAGTGGATTAAGGTGAGTTAAATTCTTTTTTATTATTTTTTAACCCCTCCAGCCCTATTTTACTATGCATTCTGTATTCAGAATGCTATTATTTTCCCTTATAACCATGTTATAAGGGAAAATAATACAATCTACACAACCTTGAACCCAAACCTGAACTTCTGTGAAGAAGTTTGGGTGTGGGTACCACAGTCGGTTTTTTATCACGCGCGTGCAAAACACATTGCACCCGCGCGATAAAAACTGAACAACGGAACGCAATTGTGTACCTACTCGCGCGGGTTTGCCGCAATGCACCAGGACGCATCTGGACCTAATCCGGACACGCTCGTCTGCAAGGGGCCTAAGAGAATGCAGTTCACCTCACTTAGCTTTGGCCGAGTTGCGTCTTTAGTTCCTTTCACTTTGGACTCAGTGTCTGTCTGGGGTTCCCTTGGGCCCACCAGAGGAAATTATTCTCTAGGCTCAACTTCTATATCATCAATAAAGTCTAATAAGTTTTTAATCAAAGAAATAGACCCTAGTGGCAAGTGATTGGCTCCAAAGGCAGCTCCTGAACCATTGAGGCCTACTGTGGTTCATAGAATGGGCCCACTGGAGGATCCTCAGGTAGGCCAATCTGACCCTATGTGGACTCCACACGACTTAGCACCATCAACTGTATATAAGGTTGTAACATTTTGATTATCACTCCAGTCTTATTTACACTTGATTAAGACTCAGTAACAGTCCAATTTGTTTGTAGCTTACATGCGCTGTTCCTCAGAATAGGGTACTTTCAAATTGTTTTGTATTTTGTATAGTTTTGAATGGATGTCAGAGGTTAACAAAGCCTGATTCTGCCCTTGTAGGAAGCTGGAAAATGAACCTAGGTCCTCCCCTAGTTCACTGTGGGAGTTTAGTGTTAGCTGAGAAAGAGAGAGCAAGTACATGTGCTCACTCCTCATAAGACTAGTCCTAAGTCTCAGAGAGACACTGACTCTGAGACGTTTGTATCAAGAAAGCCATCTCTACTTTACGGTATTCTATAGTGAGAAAATGAAGAACTAGAAGGTCCAGAATGTGCATAGCCGAGCACTGGAGTCAGTCAGTAAGGTATTTGCTGTTTAAGGCTGATAGAGAATTTACTGCAGTGAGAAGTACATTGCTGATACACACTTCACAATTAGACATAGTCCTGGCCAGCTGTCTGTTAATTCTATATCCATCAGCCTGGGAATTACAGACAACTTTTGCAAGAACCATATTGCCAGCCTTAAAGGGGTTTTGCCATCACATACAATGGGGGCATATTGCTAGGATATGCCCCTATTGTCTGATAGGAGCGGATCCCAACTCTGAGACCCGCACCTACAATGAGAAAGGAGCAGCTGCCCTCCATTCGTTATAATGGGGCTGCCGAAAATAGCAGAGCGCTGGCTCGGCTATTTCTGTCTGCCCCATAGAAATGAATGGGAGCAGGGGCTGTGCGGTATGCTCCCGGTCACTTGTATAGGAGCAGCGGGGAGCAGCACTTGGTGGTGGATGGACCCCGGGAAACCCGGGTTCCTCCAGCCACAGCTCTCCCCGCTCCGTTCTCATTGTAGGTGCGGGTCCCAGAGGTGCACCTATCAGACAATGGGGGCATATTCTAGCGATATGCCCCCATTGTATGTGATGGGAATACCCCTTTAAGGGCCCTTTACACGGACCAACAATTGAATGTATCACCGCTAACCAGTGTTATGCTACTTTCACACTTGCGGCAGAGTGATCCGGCAATCTGCATGCAAACAGACAGCATTTGTAGATGCATTGCAAGAATGGATCCGTCTCTCCGTTTGTCATACGGACAAACGGATCTGTTTCTATTTTTTTACGGATCCGGCATTGCGGTATTTTTAATGCCGCATCCGGCACTGATACATTTTAATGTAAATTAATGCCGGATCCAGCATTCCGGCAACTGATCCGGAATTTTGGACGCATGCTGCGGTATTTCCTCCGTCCAAAACGCCGTTCAGTGACTGAAGTGAAGACATCCTGATGCATCCTGAACGGATTTCTCTCCATTCAGAATGCATGGGGATAAAACTGATCAGTTCTTTTCTGGTATTGAGCCCCTATGACGGAACTCAGTGCCGGAAAAGAAAAACGCTAGTGTGAAAGTAGCCTTACTAGTAACGCTCGTTTACAATGATCTGGCAGTGTAAATGCATTGCTGATTACCTGATGAACGAGCAAGACGCTTGTTCATCGGGTAATTGTATCTTTTGTGCAGCACATCGTTTCCCAGTTGCAGATTGTGCTGTGTAAACACGATCTGCTGCTAGGAAGCAACAAGATAAAATAGGGATGAGCAATGGCATTAGCGATCACTCCTCCCCATACTATGGAGGAGCTGAAGGAGATCAGTACATGTACTGTAAATGCACTGGTCTCCTCTGCTAGTGATCAGCATATTGTCAGGAAGGAACCCTTCCTTCCCGACATTCTGCTAGATTGTCATCCCATTTAAAGGGACCATTACACTCTGCAGAAAGATAAAGAGAAGGAGTACTACAACCCATATCATCACTTATATCTATACATCACTATCTGGGAAAATTTGCACTGTGAATTGTTTGTCACTGTGTTTCATAACGCAGGATGTACTACAACTCCCATTTTGTACTTTCGTAAAGACAAACTTGTCTGTTTTCTACAACTGGCCTGGTTACTGACTCCAGCACCATTTGCTGGCCACAGCACCTACATCTCCTGCCTTGCACCCACGGCCGGCGTTAGGGGGGGGGGGGGGGGGTACAAACTGGGCAATTGCCCAGGGCACCCATTGTCTAAGGGGCCCCCTGCTTCAGTGCTGCTGTTCAGCTGAACCTCCGAGGAAGCAAACGGGCGGACAGCTGAACACATTTTGCAATGCAGTGTACGGTCCCCTCCCTAACATATAAGAGAAATCATCACCCTAGTGCTGACAGGACCTGCGATAATGTCAGATGCAGGAGGCGGAGCTCAGCAGAGAAGAGGGGATGAAGGACCTGCGATGACCTCACCATCATGTGACGAGAACAGGAGGCGGAGCTCAGCAGTGCATTAAAGAAATTAAGAAGAAGACTAGCCATTCATGTGAAGAATTATGAATTCAATGTAAGTTCAAGGGAAATGCTGGGAGTTGTAGTCCTCTCCTCTTATACCTCCTGTTATGTAATATCAGAGTACATTACAAGAGGAGGTATGAGGAGAGGACTACAACTCCCAGCATGTCCAGCTTTTTATGTAATGTCAGAGAACATTACAAGAGGAGGTATAAGAGGAGAGGACTACAACTCTCAGCATGTCCAGACCATTATTATATAATATCAGGGTACATTACAACACCCTGGATATGCTGGGAGTTGTATACCTCCTCTTATAATGTACTCTGATATTACATAATAACTGCTTGGACATGTTGGGAGTTGTAGTCTTCTCTTATACGTCCCCCTGTAATGTGCTCTGATAATAAATAATAATGGCTTAGATATGCTGGGAGTTATAGTCCTCTCCTGTTATACCTCCTGCAGTAATGTGCTCTGAATTAGGACCAGGACGATGGATAGGGGAGGGTAGTCATCCGTCTAGGGCGCCACTTCGCCCCATAAAGGGGGGCGCACTCATGGCCGTCCAACTTCACAAGCCTCAAGCCTGTGAGGCATTGGAACAGAGAAAGAAGCCGCAATGACATCACTGCAACCTCCTGCTCTGGGTCTCGCATGATGACGTCATCAAGTGAGACCCAGAGCAGGAGTTGTGATGTCATTGAGACCGCATGCATCAGGACGCAGCAACACAAGCCACAGATAAAACTGTGGTCTGCATCACAGACAGAGGGGGGGGGGGGGGGGGGGATATATTCACACAGCTGGGGGCACCAGGGATGGGGGAAAATGGGATTTATATATATCTGGCACTACTGGGGAGGAATGGAGGAGCATTATATACATACTGGCACTACGGTGGAACATTATATATATATATATATATATATATATAGGCACTATGGGGGAAAAGCATTATATATTGGAACTAGTGGGGGGCACTACAGGGGGACATTAGAGCCAGTGGGAGCATTATGGTTATATTATTACTTCTAGAGTACTGTAGAAGCGTTATTATTATTTGACGCAATATGGAGGGCATTGCTACTAATGGGGGCTATCTTGGGGAGTATTATCGCTATTGGGGGGACCATTACTAATGAGGGCAGTCTGGGTGTATAGTATAGTATAGTGTTTGTGGACATGGGGGGGAGCACAACAGGCTTCAAGAGGGTAGCTTCAAGAGGTTCTCCGGGTTTTTTCATATTGATGACCTATCCTTAGGATAGGTCTTCAATATTAGATTGGTGGGGGTCTGACACCGGGCACTCCCAACGATTAGCTGTTTGAGGAGACGGCGTGCAGCAGCAGTGAACAGCACGCGCCTTCTCCTCAAACAGCTGATTGGCGGGGGTGTTGGACGTCGGACTGTGTTTTTAGCACATTAATACAAGATGTGGGCCCCCCCTTTTGATTTTGCCCAGGGCCACATTTTGTCTAAAACCGGCCCTGCTTGCACCCATACTACACTCATAACACCAAGGACACCCCAGCTACCAGCGTCAGGAGCCCCACTTTCAGGGTGTGCCCTGAGGGGAGAAAGGGTGCACCCTCCTGTCATTGCCCGGCCATAAGGAGAATTGTTGTGAGGACTGCCACTGTGAATAACTACCTCTTCCACTACCACTTCCATCCTCCGCTCCACTCCTCCGAGGCTTGCGGCACATGGATTTAAGCGACTCAACTTTTATTTGTATGGTGCAAAAGAGCGATACAGTATTCATAGGGGTTGTCTACTTTGTACAATCCCTACTTGTTGGAAGGGTCCCTTGACAATAAGCAGATCAAAAAAGTGTCTTCCCTAGTGGTTAGATGATGTAGACTGATTTGTGGGGACATCAGAAAGTATGGAGGCCTATTTCTGGCACAGATTGGGGCACAAAGGTTATTTGCGACTTTTCCCCGCTCATGCAAGGTCTAAAAAAGTGAGCATGGCGTGGGCATTTTGTACACCTGTTTTAGGCATAGAAAATGGTCTAAATGTAAGACAGCAAGGAATATTGGAGCTGGATACGCCAAAGTTATGAAGAGGCCGGCACCTCTAATTAACTTTGGTGGATCCACCGCCAGCTATAGGGGATATTAAGATCGGCGTCTAAACGCCAGTCTTAATAAATGACCCCTATGTTTTTATGTTTCAAAAGGTGTTTATTGAGTTTAAGCATAGGTAGATATGCATGTACATAAGTAAATAATAGAATAAAAACAAAATATAAACATTAACAATTCTTGGAGTAATGTATATTACATTGTACGTAATTTTATCATACTATGGTATACAATAGGAGTTTTGACATAAGGAGAATGTATCAAAGTTCAGAGGCGTAATTCTGACAAGCATAGACAATAATATCAAAGAGAAATACTATACTGTAAGTCTGGGGCATGGGAGGAAGCTAGCCATGGTTCCCAGACCTTCTCGAAAGTGGTGAATGTGTCAGCTCGGATAGCTGAGAGTTTCTCAAAAACCATTATTCTATTGATCCTATCAACAACACACTGGTAGGAGAGTGAATCAGTTCGCCATTTGAAGGCTATATGGATTCTCGCCGCCAGTAATATATATTGGGAGAGTTTAAATCTCGCATAGGTCATCCAATGAGGTCTATCTCCCAGTATACATAGAGGTAATGTTAGTGGATAGTTACAATCTAGTACAGAAGAAATCAAACTTGTTATTTTGACCCAAAAGCTTTTAACCACAGGACAGGACCACCATGTATGAAGCATGGATCCTTCCTCATTACATCCTCTAAAACATAGGGGGGATACCTCAGGGTATATAGCATGAAGTCTCGTTGGCACCATATAAGTTCTATGTAGAACCTTTATGGAAGTTTCCGCCAGGGTAACCTGCCATGAACCTTTCGTGAGAGTTAGTGATCGTTGTGACCATTTAGTAGTCGAGAATTCCTGTTGCAAGTCACTCTCCCAGGCTCTCATATAAGCTAGTTTGTGACCTTCAGGGGTAGAGTTCAGGGCTTCATACATTCTAGAGAGTAGACCCTGTCTATATAGTGAAAAATTGATTGAACGCTCAAAGGGGGAAAATTCCACATTACGACTAGGTATCAGATTGGACCTAAAGTAAGAGAAGACCTGATTCATGAGAAGATATTCTCCTACGGGAGGTGAGTATTTCTCTTTAAAATCTGAAATGGATATTAATTTACCTCTAACTAGAAGTTTGTGAAGGGTGCATAGTTGATTGGAAGACCACCAATTAAGATTGTTACCTTGGAGGCTTGGGAGGAAAGCAGGGTTTCCTACAATACTCAGTAAAGGAGAGGGCCTCGATTGCAGGTTAAATTTAAACCTAACTGACCTCCAAAGAATCAGCGAGTAATAAGTCAAAGGTGAATTATTACGAACTGCTGGAGGAATGGGCGTAGTATCCCAGATCAGGGCTTTCCATGTGTAAGGGAGGATGAAAGTGCGTTCAAGTGGTATCCATAGGGGGTGGTCCTGTGGTTTTAGATGGGTCAAAAACATTTGGGCCAATCTGGCTGCCTGATGATATTTTACTAAATCTGGTACTGATAGCCCCCCCTGGGATTTATGTCTGCACATAACTGCCTTAGCTATACGGGGACGTTTGTTAGCCCAAATAAATCTCATTAAATCCCTCTGAATCGACCTCAAGTCCCTTATCTGTACAGGGATTGGTAAAGCCCTGAACAAATAGAGGAGTCTCGGAAGAACTACCATTCTAAAAATATTTATCTTTCCCACCCAAGATACTTGAAGGGAGACCCCTATGTTTTTAGTTTCCTGGAGTGCCACCATAGGGGAAATACAGGATAGGACAGGTCTTTCAGTGCGAGAAACACTTTTTGTAATTGCTCTCCACTCTGGCTTAGAGTTACGGATTCTGAGAAGTGTTTTCTAAAGTGGACAACCACTTTAACAGTTCTAAATTAGAGACATGAAATAGATGTGGTACCTCCTGATCTATAACTAAAACAATAGATTATTATATGCCATCTGCGCTTCAAGAGTTGGAGATGTGCCAGGCCCGAAGCTGATACAAGAGCTGTGTGAACTAATACGGAGCTGTGCACTGGAGCTCCATATGAATGATAGCTTGTTTGTCCCTCCATGAAACATGTAGATGTAATTGTGCATTTTATGGGACATTCATAAATCACTAAAAAAGAAAAATAGACCTTGTTCCGTGAACTATCAGTGATGGAAAAACATGAAAGAAATGTACAAATTTACACCAGGGCATTCCCAATACTGCCCAACCATAATGAGTCATCGAGCAATCTCTGAACCTCAGGCCTGGGAAAATGTTCCTCTTCTTCACAGCCACTATGATTTGCAATACCTTTGGCTTCCAACTCTGCTCATGTCGATTGGATCAAGCTGTCTGTGGCCTGTAATAAAAAGGACATGTTATTAAGAAATCACTCACAATTAAGACTGAATACAGGCTGTCCTTAAAGGGGCTGTCCAAGATTTTGATAACATTTTCTCAGGGTGACCTGGATGAACCCTTTGAGACAAACTATGACTCATTAGGGGTAGTGCACATTTTTTCACTTGGCTTACATGCAGACATATATTATAAAGTGAGTCTGTTAACTCCAAAATAGGTTTCAAAGTAAGCATATCGCCATGTAGAGTTGGTTCCCCCGAAGCATAACCATACCTTTTTTGTGAAAGGTACAGTCAGGTCCAAAAATATTGGGACATCAACACAATTCAAAAATTTTGGACTCTATACACCACCACAACGGATTTGAAATGAAACAAACAAGATGTGCTTTAACTGCAGACTGTCAGCTTTAATTTGAGGGTATTTACATCCAAATCAGGTGAATGGTGTAGGAATTAAAACAGTTTGCATATGTGCCTCCCACTTGTTAAGGGACCAAAAGTAATGGGACAATTGGCTTCTCAGCTGTCCCATGGCCAGGTGTGTGTTATTCCCTCATTATCCCAATTACAATGAGCAGATAAAAGGTCCAGAGTTAATTTCAAGTGTGCTATTTGCATTTGGAAACTGCTGCTGTCAACTCTCAAGATGAGATCCAAAGAGCTGTCACTATCAGTGAAGCAAGCCATCATTACGCTGGGTTCACACCAGAGCGTACTGAACGTACGCTCTGTATGCGCGATTGTACGGGCGTTTACAATCGCGCATACAGAGACAAGCGAACGCCCAGTGTCGCGCGTTCCCGGAAGTCTATGTACGGGAACGCGCGACAGTACGCCCCAAAGAAGCTCCTGAACTTCTTGGGGCGTCGCCGATAGGGAAGCATTGGTTTCTCATGGTTGAGCGTTTTACAGGAACGCGCTGTAAAACGCTCAGGTCTGAAACGGCTGTTAGGCTGAAAAAACAAAACAAACCCATCAGAGAGATAGCAAAAACATTGGGAGTGGCCAAAACAACTGTTTGGAACATTCTTAAAAAGAAGGAGCTCAGCAACACCAAAAGACCCAGAAGACCACAGAAAACAACTGTGGTGGATGACCGAAGAATTCTTTCCCTGGTGAAGAAAATACCCTTCACAACAGTTGGCCAGATCAAGAACACTCTCCAGGAGGTAGGTGTATGTGTTTTAAAGTCAACAATCAAGAGAAGACTTCACCAAAGTGAATACAGAGGGTTCACCACAAGATGTAAACCATTGGTGAGCCTCAAAAACAGGAAGGCCAGATTAGAGTTTGACAAACGACATCTAAAAAAGCCTTCACAGTTCTGGAACAACATCCTATGGACAGATGAGACCAAGATCAACTTGTACTAGAGTGATGGGAAGAGAAGAGTATGGAGAAGGAAAGGAACTGCTCATGATCCTAAGCATACCACCTCATCAGTGAAGCATGGTGGTGGTAGTGTCATGGCGTGGGCATGTATGGCTGCCAATGGAACTGGTTCTCTTGTATTTATTGATGATGTGACTGCTGACAAAAGCAGCAGGATGAATTCTGAAGTGTTTCGGGCAATATTATCTGCTCATATTCAGCCAAATGCTTCAGAACTCATTGGACGGTGCTTCACAGTGCAGATGGACAATGACCCAAAGCATACTGCAAAAGCAACCAAAGAGTTTTTTAAGGGAAAGAAGTGGAATGTTATGCAATTGCCAAGTCAATCACCTGACCTGAATCCGATTGAGCATGCATTTCACTTGCTGGAGACAAAACTGAAGGGAAAATGCCCCAAAAACAAGCCGGAACTGAAGACAGTCGCAGTAGAGGCTTGGCAGAGCATCACCAGGAATGAAACCCAGCGTCTGGTGATGTCTATGCGTTCCAGACTTCAGACTGTAATTGACTGCAAAGTATTTGCAACGAAGTATTAAAAAGTGAAAGTTTAATTTATGATTATTATTCTGTCCTATTACTTTTGGTCCCTTAACAAGTGGGAGGCACACATGCAAGTTGTAATTCCTACACAGTTTACCTGATTTGGATGTACCAAGACCGATCACATGAGGGCATCACTTCCTAGTTCCTGTATGGACCGGATGTGATGTCATCAGCACGGGATACGGCGGGTTGTGAGTGGCTAGACTTATCAGCTGCAGGGCTATTTAAGAGCACGTCAAAGGAAGGTTAGACACGCCCCCTGAAGAAGCCAAGCGAAACGCGCGTCAGGGTGCGCTCACCAGAGGTCTAAGGTTTGTCCCCCATCATATCTTATTAGGTATTCACTTGCTAGTTGTTGCTATTGGTCCCCATATGGGTTGCTGCATGCAAGTGGTTTTGCCATATTCACATAGACATCTTATATTATCCCTTATGGTTGCCGCAACTTTTGTGATGTGTTTGCCTGCAAGTAATTACCTATATTATTGTAATACACTTCCTCCTCGGATATTAATTTGAGACGTCTTTTTACCAATCTCCAGGGGACGCACGATAATGCAGGAAGTAGGGAAATTGCCTCCCTTGACAACGAGAAGGCATTTGATTCGGTGGAGTGGGGGTTTATGTGGGCAGTGCTGGAGAGGTTAGGGATCCCCCAATCCTTCCTCCAATGGCTGCACATGCTATATGCGTGTCCGACAGCCAGAGTCCGGGTCAATGGACACCTATCCAGACCGTTTTCACTGCGGAGGCGCACCAGACAGGGGTGTCCACTGTCACCTCTTCTGTTTGCATTGGTGATTGAACCCCTCTCGATCACTATTGGAAACAGCCCTGAGATACGGGGATGGGAGATTGCGGGTGTCTCTGAAAGAATCTCGCCATACGCGGATGACATGTTGGTCTACTTGGGAGATGTGGGTCCCTCGCTGGAAGCCCTTCTACAGACGGTTGACTCCTATGGGTCATTTTCCGGACTCAGGGTCAACTGGTCGAAATCGGCACTGTATCTAGTGGACGACATCCCCCACCCAAGTATATCAGCTAAGTCCTCTCTGCAGATAGTGGACAAATTCACCTACCTGGGGATTGTGATTCATAAGGATTTTACCCAATTTAATATACTAAATGTGCAGCCCGTAGTGCAGTATGTTACACAGAAGCTGAAGGCCTGGGAGTCGTTGCCATTGTCCCTGATTGGACGGATTAATGTCTATAAGATGGTGCTCCTACCCAAGCTGCTGTACTTGTACAGAGCAGCTCCACTAATGTTACCTAAGTCTCACTTCCAAAGTTTGGAGCGGTTGATATCGCCCTTCCTATGGAATAAATCTGTGCCCCTTATAGCTAGGGATACTTTACGAGCCCCATATGAAAGAGGAGGGTTGGCGCTGCCTGACCTATACCTTTATTATATTGCAATTCAACTAAACTATGCTGCTTGGTGGATCAAGGCGGATTCACACAATCCAGCGGTGGTGTTAGAGGCAGCCCTGATAGGTTCATATGAGGCGATGACGAATCTAGTATATCGGGCAGGGAAGTTCCAGGTGAAGCATCTCACTACACTTATGACGGGGGTAATTAAGGCTTGGAATGTCTTTGTGGTAGGAAAGAGAAGAACCGAACAAAGTACTGTTAAGTCACCAGTGATGCCTCTATGGGGCAATCCTAAGCTAGTGGAATTATCTGCTCTGCCTGACTTTGTGTTCTGGCCTAAGATAGGTATCAAGTACCTTACTCAACTTTACGATGAGGGGGTCTTCAAAACGTTCTCGGCTTTACAGACAGAATATAGAATACCGTGGACCTCCTTTTTTAGGTATTTGTAGCTGCGGCATGCCTGTGAAGCACAATTTGGGAGTGGTCCCCTGAGGATAGAATATAGTGCTGTAGAAAAGATAGCCAGAAGGGCGACTCACTACAAAATGGTCTCATCCTTCTACGGGTACCTCATCTCATCCCGACCTTCGCCGCTAGCGAGGGCTTTTTTCAGATGGCGGCATGGGCGTCCGCAGGAGGCGGCAAGGGGGGGCAAGGGCCCCCCCCTGGCCCACCGCAAACTAACCCAGTACTACTTAAGTTACTACTATTTTGTTGCGGTTGGCGGGCGGCCGCCGGCCGACTAACAACAGCACTGAGTGAAAGCGCACGCCCTGAAAGAGTGAGGAGGGGGCGGGGCCCGCGGCCGCTCTGAGCTCCGCTGCCTGGCCTGCCTGTCTCTAGACTCTGAAGACAGCGGCTGCTGGAGCGTGCTGCAGGCTCGCAGCTGCTGCACAGCACAGGCACGTCTTCACGTGATGTTGCCAGTGAGCTCCGCTCCCAGTAGAGCCTGCCTGTCACTGACCCTGAGCCAAGTTTGGTAACGGTTCCAACATCAAGTTCCAAGTTTCCTATTCCAACAGTCACAGAAGTAAGTTAACGTTATTACAGGAATTTATATTGTACAAAGAAAAAGAAAGATAACATAACAACAAGTAGATGGATCATGATGACATGGTGGATGATGGATCCCATGTCTGCCACTGGTCTGGCCCATGAGATGGAGTGGGAGAAATGTGCCTGGGGAGGGGGGGGGGAGGAGAGATGTGCTGCTGACACTGGCCCATGGAGGGGCCCGAGGGGGAGAAATGTGCCATTTAGGGGGGGGGGGGTGGAGGGTCACGGGTGGGAAGTGTGCTGCCATGATGGAGGGGGGGGAGAAATAATGTGACGCGAAGGGGGTGATGTAAAAAGAACGGGGTGATGATGGGTCACGTGACATAGAGGGGGAGAAATGTGACATTAAGGCCGGGGCCCGGGGGGGCATCATTGGGGGCACTTTTTACTGGCACATTATTAGGTTGCACTATGGGGTCACTTCTTACTGGCACATTATTGGGGGGCACTATGAGGGCACTTCTTGCCAACACATTATTGGTGGGCACTATAGGGACATCTACTGAGGGCGAGGCTACAAAGAAGTGGTATGTTATATGGAGGGCTCTGTACAGTAGTATTTTATACTGGGACACATTATGGTGGGTACTATGGGGAAGGGGGAGAGGAATACTATGGGGTCATCTACGGGGGGCACTAAGAAGGGGTATTTTATGCTTGCAAATTATGAGGGACACTGAGGGCATCTACTGGGGCACTATATAGGGGCATTTTATACTGGTACATTATGGTGGCACTATGGGAACATTAGCTCAATTGGGGGCATTACAAGGGGGTGTTTTTTGCACTGTCTAATATAAGGATAATTAGTTCTACTGGGGGGGCATTATGGTGGGCTTTATTACTCCCCCATGGTATGACCCCCTAGTAGCAGCCTCTCCCTGCTCTGCTATCCCTCTGCCCCTTCTCCAAATCCTTATTATGAAATCTTTCTCATTAGGATAAAACACACCATCAGCTCCACCGAGCCCCCGGCCAAGTGTTGAAGTGGCGTCCGAGATCCCCAAGGGCCAAGCCAAGTAATTGTAAGTTTTCATGTAAAATATATTTGTTATACACATATGGCACACACTGTGCCACACAATATACAGTTTCTTCTAGAAGAACGTCCACAAATTTAATCTCCAAACTGATTGATGAACCAGATGTGTGGGCCAGCCACGATTAAACCTATTATTGTTTTTATTGATGAGAGTACTCCCTGAGTGTTAGGTGTTGGGTGACCAGGCGGTATATGAAGGGGCAATACTGGTATTATATGGACAGCAGATATGGCATCCTCTGGGCAGTACTGTCTATGGTCAATTCATCCTTAACAAGCACCCTGACTGCCACCTGCTTGGCTATCAGTGAGTGACAGTCAGTCAGTGTCACAGTGTGACTACTGTGTCACTCCCTGACCCTGTTAGGTGTGGGGTGAGTCACTGATAGCCAAACAGCAGGCAGTGAAGTGCCATGAGAGCCAGGCCAAGCAGGTGGCAGTCAGGGTGCTGTTGAAGGATGACCATAGACAGTACGGGCCCAGAGGATGCCATCTTTGCTGTCCATATACCAGGCAGTATTGCCCCTTCAATCATATACCGCCTGCCCGCCTGGTCAGGGTGACCAGGCAGGCAGGCGGTATATGAAGGGGTAATACTGGTGGTAGGCCTGGTATTCTGCAGACCATCTGCTTGTAAGTTACATATGACAATGTGGATACAACTTTGTATTCCTGGCACTTATAATATCCATTTAAGCTTTTCCATCGTGTTGCACAGCTCATGCATTATTATACTTTGTGATAATGAATAGCCTGTTGGGGTTGGTGAATGATATCCTTCCGACAAAATATGATAGAATTCTGTGCAGGTTATTATTGTTTTACGCAAGAAAGTCGATGCTGCTCAACTGGAAGCCTCCTAAAACGCTGAGTGTATCACACTGGATTCAAATTGTCAACAAGGCTTTTCCCATGTATAAATTGACGTATGAAGCTAGAGGGGTTCTGGAGAAATTCCAGAAAACTTGGGGAACTTGGTTAAATGCAAATTCTACGTCGGAAAGTTGAACTACATCAGCAAGGAATGGTCTGAGTCACTTCTCGGGTGAATGAGTGTCTGGGGGTGAATGGGGTCTGATTGTAGACGCAAGTGGTGGGGAATACCACCAATGGTATGGCTAATCTAACGAGTGAGCAATGATTTTGAGATGTATCCTATTTGTAATGACTGATAATGTTTCTCCTACTATGGTGGAATCTCCTTGTGTCTGTGTTTATGTTGAGTTTTTTTACTTAAAAAAAAAAATACACTTCCTCCTTTGGCTTGTTGAGGAGTTTTTTTTTTTTTATCTCCGCATGAATACTGCTGCTAAGCCATAAGGAGTGGTGTTTGAGGTGGTACTGTTATCCTGTGTACCTTTGGTGAGCTGCTGATTCGCAGCGCTACTGCATTACTGCTATTTATCATATTTACTATTATTTATATGTTGTCTTTTATGATGTAATTTAATAAAAATGTATTATTATTATACATGTGTGTTTTTGTTTGTTGGTAATATTGTAAATACCCTTAAAGTAAAGCTGACAGTCTGCAGTTAAAGCACATCTTGTTTGTTTCATTTCAAATCCATTGTGGTGGTGTATAGAGCCAAAAATGTTAGAATTGTGTTGATGATGTCCCAATATATATGGACCTGACTGTATAGTCTTTTAATCCTGAGAAATGCTTCTTTTTATTCTTATGCAAATAAGGTTTTCAGTGAACCATTGGTGGGGCCACTCTGTTTAATGCCGCATCCACCCAGCACCACCCTCTTGAGAATCATATTTTCACAAGAAAGGTACGGTTATGTTTTGGGGCACCTACTCTACATGGCGGTATGCTTACTTTGAAACTGATTTTGGGTGTGACAGACTCCCTTTAAAGCTCCTATACCACCCCAACCATTACATGTGATAGAGGAGCCATTGAACCCTCTCACGCCACAGGTGTCACCGCCAGTTCTGTGAGAAGGTCTGGCAGACGTTCTTCTCTACCTCTTGTATATGATGTTCTTTGTTTTGGTTTCACTTACTCATCTCCTTTCCTTCTGCCAGGTGTCACTTATTTAGACTAATAGTCTTCCTTTATATTCCCTCCCATACTGCCTCACTTTGCGGTTTATACTACTTCCTGGATGAAGTGTTCACTGCTGGAGGCTGCTTCTGCTGTTTGCTCAGATAAGGCTACTTTCACACTAGCGTTCGGGTGTCCGCTCGTGCGCACCGTTTGAAGGGGCTCACGAGCGGCCCCGAACGCATCCGTCTGGCCCCAATGCATTCTCAGTGGAGACGGATCCATTGAGAATGCATCCGCCTGCCAGCGTTCAGCCTCCGCTCCGCTCAGTGAGCGGACACCTGAACGCTGCTTGCAGCGTTCGGGTGTCCGCCTGGCCGTGCGGAAGCGAGCGGATCCGTCCAGACTTACAATGTAAGTCAATGGGGGCGGATCCGCTTGAAGATGACACCATATGGCTCAATCTTCAAGCGGATCCGTTCCCCATTGACTTACAATGTAAAGTCTGAACGGATCCGCTCAGACAACTTTCACACTTAGAAAATTTTCTAAGTTTTAATGCAGACGCATCCGTTCTGAACGGATGCGAACATCTGCATTATCGGAGCGGATCCGTCTGATGAAACATCAGACGGATCCGCTCCGAACGCTAGTGTGAAAGTAGCCTAAGTCATTTACTTTATTGTGTTTCTTTGCTGACTTGATTCTAGGTGACCCTGACTCCGTCCGTATTAAGTGCAGGAAGCCGGTGGTCGTGTCCCCTCACAATTATAGGGTTTTCAGGTGTCACACAGTCTTAGGTACGTGGGCATGCAATTGTCTACCATAAAGACCCTTGCATGTGCGTAGCAGTCAGGGAGAGCTCTTAGGGTTTTATAGGGCTCACCTATATGCTCCTTGGTTTGGGATCAAGCCAGTCGCTCGTTTATTTATAAGTTCCAGCTATCTGCAACTTCATCCGTGACATTGTAAACCGCCCTAACCGTCTTAAGCATGGATCCGGTTTTAGCCTTGATTGACCGCATGCAAGGTCTTTCACTGGAAGTAGCAGATCTCCGTAAAACTGTGTCTCAGTTTCAGGTGACCGTTTCTGCTGGCGTTCATGGAGTTTGTTCCGAGCCTAAGATCTCACTTCCGGATACGTTCTCCAGGGGTAGTGAGAATTTTGTTCGCTTTAGAGAGGCTTGCAAACTCCATTTTCGCCTACTTCCCCATTCGTCTGGTGATGAGGAGCAGAGGGTGGGGATCATCATCTTGCTGCTCAGGGATAACACTCAGTCTTGGGCTTTTTCGCTGCTGGTGGGGGTACGGCCCCTCCGATCGGCGGATTAATTTTTTGTAGCCCTGGGGCAGATATATGATGACCCGGATTGTATTGCTCTGGCTGAATCTAAACTGCGTCTTTTATCCCAGGGTAAACAGTCCGCAGAGATATATTGTTCTGAATTTCGGAGATGGGCAGCTGATACTGGTTGGAATGATGCTGCACTCCGAAGTCAATTTTGCCATGGTCTTTCAGAAAGATTGAAAGATGCATTCGCTTTTCATGAGAGACCAGTGTCGTTAGAGTCTGCAATGTCTCTAGCTGTTCGTATTGACAGGCGTCTTGGAGAGAGAGAGAGGAGACTACTCTTTCCTGTCATATTCAGCCCAAGGACAGTGGGGCTGTCTCATTCAGTGCGCAGGGGTCTCAGTCTGTCTCAATCCCCTCTGAGGATGAGGCCATGCAGCTGGGTTTGCTTGCCTCTGATAGTAGAGTATTCAGCTCTCAGAGGAGGGTTTGTTTCTGTTGTGGGGGTATAAATCATTTGGCTAATGTTTGCCCCTCTAGGAGATTCATGGAGTTTTCTGAGGGTAATAAAAAAAAAACAAAACAAAACAAAAAAAACCTCTAAAAACTTTCCATTTGCTACTATTGGCAAGGTTGATGCGGCAATTGAAGGTTTGCCATTTGCTTGTAGTTCTCGTTTTCTCCTACCTGCCAGGGTGGCGCTAGACAGCAAGAACATTGTTTGTGAGATTTTTGTAGATGGTGGAGCAGCTGTCAATCTCATTGATAATCAATTTGCAACAACGCATGGTTTCCAGGTATGCACTTTGGAAAAGGATATACCTGTTTTTGCTATCGATTCCGCTCCACTTTCGCAAAGATCGTTAAAGGGCATAGTTCACAATATTCGTTTGACTGTGGGTGACGCTCATGTTGAGGATATGTCATGTTTCGTCTTAAGTGGATTACCTACTCCTCTAGTGTTGGGGCTACCCTGGCTCACTAAACATAACCCCACCATTGATTGGCAAGCAAGGCAAATAAATGGTTGGAGTGAGTTTTGCAGAGAGAATTGCCTCACGGCGTCTCTTTCAGAGGTTTCTACCAAGACTGTGCCATCTTTTCTCTCAGAATTTTCGGATGTGTTTTCCGAGAGTGGTGTCCAGGAGTTGCCCCCTCACCGGGAGTACGACTGCCCTATTAATCTCATCCCAGGCGCCAAGCTGCCAAAATCACGACTATACAATCTCTCCCAACCTGAAAGAGTCGCTATTCGTACTTATATCTCTGAGAGCCTGAGAAAGGGACACATCCGACCCTCGAAGTCACCTGTTGCCGCTGGTTTTTTTGTTGTTAAGAAAAAAGATGCTTCTTTAAGACCTTGTCTGGATTTCAGGGAGCTGAACCGTATAATGATTCGTGACCCATATCCACTTCCTCTGATCCCGGACCTGTTTAACCAGATTGTTGGGGCTAAAGTTTTTTCTAAGTTGGATTTAAGAGGGGCATACAACCTAGTCAGGGTAAGAGAAGGGGACGAATGGAAGACTGCCTTCAATACCCCTGAGGGTCATTTCGAGAATTTGGTTATGCCCTTTGGTTTGATGAATGCTCCGGCCGTCTTCCAACATTTTGTGAACAGCATTTTTTATCATTTAATGGGTAAATTTGTATTGGTGTATCTAGATGACATTTAGATTTTTTCTCCTGATTTCAAGTCTCATCGGGACCACCTATGTCAGGTCTTGCTGATTTTGCGGGAGAATAAATTGTACGCTAAACTGGAAAAATGCGTGTTTGCGGTTCCGGAGATTCAATTTCTTGGTTTTCTTCTCTCCGCTTCGGGTTTTCGAATGGACCCTGAGAAGGTCCGAGCTGTGCTTGATTGGGAGCTTCCTAAGAATCAGAAGGCGCTGATGCGGTTTTTGGGCTTTGCCAATTATTACAGAAAGTTCATTTTGAATTATTCCTCTGTTGTTAAGCCACTCACTGATATGACTAAAAAGGGGGTGGATTTTTCCTCATGGCCGGTAGATGCGCTTAAAGCCTTTTCTAGTATTAAAGAGAGTTTTGCTTCCGCTCCCATTTTGGTACAACCTGATGTCTCTCTACCTTTTATTGTTGAGGTGGATGCTTCTGAGGTTGGTGTGGGTGCGGTCTTATCTCAAGGTCCCTCTCCTGCCAAATGGCGACCATGTGCCTTTTTCTCAAGGGAACTCTCCTCTGCAGAGAGAAGTTACGATGTGGGAGATAGGGAGTTGTTGGCCATCAAATTAGCTTTTGAGGAATGGCGCCATTGGTTAGAGGGAGCCAGACACCCTATTACCGTGTTTACCGAGCATAAGAATCTGGCCTACTTGGAATCGGCCAAGCGTCTGAACCCGAGACAGGCCAGATGGTCTTTGTTCTTTTCTAGGTTTAATTTTGTTGTTACCTTTCTCCCTGGGGTAAAAAATGTGAAGGCGGATGCCCTGTCACATTGTTTTCCGGGAGGGGGGAACTTTGAAGACCCGGGTCCCATTTTGGCTCAAGGGGTGGTCATCTCTGCTCTTTATCCTGATTTGGAGGCAGAGGTTCAGGCAGCCCAGGCAGAGGCTCCTGATCTTTGTCCTCCTGGAAGGTTGTTTGCGCCTCTCGCTTTACGACACAAGGTTTTTAAGGATACTGTCCTTGCTGGGCACCCGGGGAGTAGAGCCACAGTGGATCTCATTGCTCGGAGATTCTGGTGGCCGGCTCTTCGTAAGATGGTTGAGGGTTTTGTAGCAGCCTGCGAGACCTGCGCTCGTTCCAAGGTCCCTCATTCACGGCCATCGGGTTCTCTCCTCCCGTTACCCATTCCTTCCCGTCCTTGGACGCATCTGTCTATGGACTTCATTACGGACCTGCCTCCTTGTTCCTCGGGGAAGACTGTGATTCTGGTGGTAGTGGACCGTTTTAGCAAAATGGCACATTTCATTCCCTTTCCTGGGTTGCCCAATGCTAAGACGCTGGCGCAAGAGTTTGTTGATCATATTGTTAAATTGCATGGCATTCCTTAAGACATCGTTTCTGATAGGGGCACGCAATTTGTTTCCAGATTCTGGAAGGCCTTCTGTTCTCGCTTGGGGGTTCGGTTGTCGTTCTCTTCTGCTTTTCACCCGCAGTCGAATGGTCAGACCGAACGCGTCAATCAGAATCTGGAGACATACAGTACAGACCAAAAGTTTGGACACACCTTCTTATTCAAAGAGTTTTCTTTATTTTCATGACTATGAAGGCATCAAAACTATGAATTAACACATGTGGAATTATATACATAACAAACAAGTGTGAAACAACTGAAAATATGTCATATTCTAGGTTCTTCAAAGTAGCCACCTTTTGCTTTGATTACTGCTTTGCACACTCTTGGCATTCTCTTGATGAGCTTCAAGAGTTAGTCCCCTGAAATGGTCTTCCAACAGTCTTGAAGGAGTTCCCAGAGATGCTTAGCACTTGTTGGCCCTTTTGCCTTCACTTTGCGGTCCAGCTCACCCCAAACCATCTCGATTGGGTTCAGGTCCGGTGACTGTGGAGGCCAGGTCATCTGGCGCAGCACCCCATCACTCTCCTTCATGGTCAAATAGCCCTTACTTTCAAAGTTTTCCCAATTTTTCGGCTGACTGACTGACCTTCATTTCTTAAAGTAACGATGGCCACTCGTTTTTCTTTACTTAGCTGCTTTTTTCTTGCCACAATACAAATTCTAACAGTCTATTCAGTAGGACTATCAGCTGTGTATCCACCTGACTTCTCCTCAACGCAACTGATGGTCCCAACCCCATTTAGAAGGCAAGAAATCCCACTTATTAAACCTGACAGGGCACACCTGTGAAGTGAAAACCATTTCAGGGGACTACCTCTTGAAGCTCATCAAGAGAATGCCAAGAGTGTGCAAAGCAGTAATCAAAGCAAAAGGTGGCTACTTTGAAGAACCTAGAATATGAATATTTTCAGTTGTTTCACACTTGTTTGTTATGTATATAATTCCACATGTGTTAATTCATAGTTTTGATGCCTTCAGTGTGAATCTACAATTTTCATAGTCATGAAAATAAAGAAAACTCTTTGAATGAGAAGGTGTGTCCAAACTTTTGGTCTGTACTGTATCTGCGCTGTTTTGGGGCGGAGAATCAGGAGGATTGGTATTCTTTTTTGTCCCTTGCAGAGTTTGCTTTAAATAACCGTCGCCAGGAGTCCTCTGATAAGTCACCATTTTTTGGTGCATATGGGTTTCATCTGCAGTTTGGGACATTCTCTGGAGAGGGGTCTTCTGGTTTACCTGATGAGGAGAGATTTTCCTCGTCTTTGTCATTTATTTGGCAAAAAATTCAGGGTAATCTAAAGAGGATGAGTGAGAGATATAAGCGTGTGGCGGATAAGAGACGTGTGCCTGGTCCGGACCTGAATGTGGGTGATCTGGTGTGGTTGTCTACAAAGAATATCAAACTGAAGGTTCCCTCCTGGAAGTTGGGTCCTAAGTTTATTGGGCCTTACAAGATCTTGTCCGTCATCAATCCTGTTGCCTTCCGTCTTGATCTTCCTCAGACTTGGAAGATCCATAATGTTTTTCACAAGTCCCTATTAAAAACTTATGTCCAACCCACTGTACCCTCCTCTTTGCCTCCTCCTCCGATTTTTGTTGATGGTAATCTTGAATTTCAGGTCTCTAGGATTGTGGATTCTCGCATTATCTGCGGTTCTCTCCAGTACCTCGTTCATTGGGAGGGATATGGTCCTGAGGAGAGAATGTGGGTCCCAGTGGCAGACATTAAGGCTACTCGTCTCATCAGGGCTTTCCATAGGTCTCATCCTGAGAAGGTGGGCTCTGAGTGTCCGGAGTCCACCCGTAGAGGGAGGGGTACTGTCACCGCCAGTTTTGTGAGAAGGTCTGGCAGACGTTCTTCTCTACCTCTTGTATGATGTTCTTTGTTTTGGTTTCACTTTCTCATCTCCTTTCCTTCTGCCAGGTGTCACTTATTTAGACTAATCGTCTTCCTTTATATTCCCTCTCATACTGCCTCACTTTGCGGTTTATACTACTTCCTGGATGAAGTGTTCACTGCTGGAGGCTGCTTCTGCTGTTTGCTCAGATAAGTCATTTACTTTATTGTGTTTCTTTGCTGGCTTGATTCTAGGTGACCCTGACTCCGTCCGTATTAAGTGCAGGGAGCCGGTGGTCGTGTCCCCTCACTATTATAGGGTTTTCAGGTGTCACACAGTCTTAGGTACGTGGGCATGTAATCGTATACCATAAAGACCCTTGCATGTGCGTAGCAGTCAGGGAGAGCTCTTAGGGTTTTATAGGGCTCATCTATATGCTTCTTAGTTTGGGATCAAGCCAGTCGCTCGTTTATTTATAAGTTCCAGCTATCTGCAACTTCATCCGTGACAACAGGCCTTGCATTCTACTGCTACCTCTGCACCCTCCATAGTGATATGTTACAGTATTTTATCATTCTATTCATCATAGGTCATTTGGATTTTTCACAAGAATAGATATATGCGATAGATCCAATACATGGTGGTCAGATACTCAATGGATCTGGAAGTATAGCTTCTTCTTTGATGGTGATGCATGTAGATATTAGAGAGATAATCAATGTTATATGTTAAGGTATATGCAAAGTTAGAAAAGCAAAGGTTCGGGCTAGCTCTGTCCGCTATGGACAATCATTATTTTTTTTTAGAAAGGACCTTTAAAACAATCTTATCACAGAGTGTCTTCCAGTCCTTGATAATTTTCCTGCAGCACTCCCACAGGACAAATGAAGCATTACACTCTGCTTCACTGACATCTATGGGTTGTCTGTGTAAAACACTGACATGCTGGATCCTTCAGAGGGAGAGATTTGAAGTCATGCTATTAAAATTAATTGGAGGTGATATTTCATTTTTTTACCAAGTATTTGATAAAAGTTTGTCAAAACCAGACAACTCCTTTAAGGTTCCAGATTTTATCCACTCTTCATTTCTATAAGTGGAAATAATGTACAGCTTTAACTTAGCTGTTGTGATCTTGTGATATGAATCATATTTAGTAGATTTTCTGTGGTTGTTCTAAATTGTTTTCATCTTCCAGATCTGACCTTCCTATGACATTTTACATACTGACCTCATGTGTGTCTAGACATCAGGAGAACTTGTGCTGTCTGTAGAAATTATTTGTGGAAGATAAATTTTGTTATATTTATAGTGGTTCTTGAAATCTTTGGGAAGTACATGCTAGAGGTTTCACATTACTACACGTTACAAGTTTCCACAAGACTCCTTACTATCTAATAAGCCCCTACTCCCTAAATACTATATGGCATTTTTTTGCTGTATTAAACTGTTTTTGACTTGAAGAAACAATATTTCTTAAAAGGGCCCCTTCAAGGGGCAAGTTCAGTGGCTGGGTTTGGGGTGGCCTCAACGCTACTCTGGGTCCCCTGGACACCTTTGAGGTGTCAACACGTGTTTCTGCTCTCCGGAAAGAATGGTAAGGGTTTTGTATCCCAATGGGAAATGAACCAAGAGAGTCAGGGTCTGCAGTAAACCAGATTGCTTTTTTACTGAAGGAACTCAAGCGAAAAACAATACAGGCAATGTACTCCAGTCTCCTCCCTGGAAGAAGAAGGTTTTGTGCTGAGGAAAGGAATCATCTAGCTTTCTCCCTCTCTCTTTCTGTCTTTCCCCTAGAAGGCTGGTACTCTGCCAAAGGGCTGGTGGCCCAGGGTCTGTGGCAGTATATCCCCATCTCCACATAACCCAGAACCCCTACCTACTGACCTACTGATGTTGGTAGTTTATCATGGTCAAAACTGCTGACAGACTCCCTTTAAAATCTAGTAAATACTAGGAGCAAAATATTGTGTTTATTCCAATTTTTAGATATGCAACTTTGTTGTATTTCTTAGGTGCATTTCATTTATGTTCTAACAGACTATCACATTATAGATTGAACAATATATATATATGGTGAAGTTGATGCAGGGTATCTTTATTCACAGGTAGTCTATGCGTTTCTGGGGCTGAAGGGGCAATCCAGCCCCAGAAACGCGTAGACTACCTGGAATAAAGATACCCTGTATCAACTTCACCACCTCTGATGTATTATGCATCTGAACCTCGGCAGCACCTCAAGTGATCCTGACCTTTTTTTCAAGTTATCACCTATACCTGCCGTTTGCGATGGGGGCAACACAGAGGACCACAGCCGGTCGGCATTGCAAATAACCGGTAAAGCGATCTACAGTAGTTGTGACTTTTCACAACATTGTCCGGTAAGCAAAATTGCGTGTTTTCTAAAACTCATTAGTTAACTACTGATACTGCGCCCCATTCTTCTCATTTGTATATATATATATATATATATATATATATATATATATATATATATATATTATATATATATATATATACACACACATACATATATACATACACTCCTGGTCAAATGTTTTAAACAACCCCATTTTTTCTACTTTTTATTTACACTGACCAAAAATATAAACGCAACACTTTCGGTTTTGCTCTGATTTTGCATGAGCTGAACTCAAAGATCTGAAACATTTTCTACATACACAAAAGACCCATTACTCTCAAATATTGTTAACAAATCTTTCTAAATCTGTGTTAGTGAGCACTTCTCCTTTGCCGAGATAATCCATCCCACCTCACAGGTGTGGCATATCAAGATGCTGATTAGACAACATGAATATTGCACAGGTGTGCCTTAGACTGCCCACATTAAAAGGCCACTCTGAAATTTACAGTTTGATCACACAGCACAATGCCACAGATGTCGCAACGTTTGAGGGAGCGTGCAATTGGCATGCTGACTGCAGGAATGTGCAATGAATGTTCATTTCTCTACCATACGCCGTATCCAAAGGCGTTTCAGAGAATTTGGCAGTACATCCAACCAGCCTCACAACCGCAGACCACGTGTAACCACACCAGCCCAGGACCTCCACATCCAGCATGTTCACCTCCATGATGGTCTGAGACCAGCCACCCGGACAGCTGCAGCAACAATCGGTTTGCATAACCAAAGAATTTCTGCACACACTGTCAGAAACCGTCTGCATGCTCATCGTCCTCATTGGGGTCTGGACCTGACAACAGTTCGTCGTTGTAACTGACTTGAGTGGGCAAATACTCACATTCAATGGCATCTGGTACGTTGGAGAGGCGTTCTGTTCACAGATGAGTCCCGGTTTTCACTGTTCAGGGCAGATGGCAGACAGTGTGTGTGGTGTCGTGTGGGTGAGCGGTTTGCTGACGTCAACGTTGTGGATCAAGTGGCCCATGGTGGCGGTGGGGTTATGGTATGGGCAGGCGTATGTTATGGACAACGAACACAGGTGTGTTTTATTGATGGCATTTTGAACCGCGACGAGATCCTGAGGCCCATTGTTGTGCCATTCATCCACAACCTTCACCTCGTTGCAGCATGATAATGCACGGCCCCATGTTGCAAGGATCTGTACACAATTCCTGAAAGCTGAAAACATCCCAGTTCTTGCATGGCCAGCATACTCCCCGGACATGTCACCCATTGAGCATGTTTGGGATGCTCTGGATCGGCGTATACAACAGCGTGTTCCAGTTCCTGCCAATATTCTGCAACTTCGCACAGCTATTGAAAAGGAGTGGACCAACATTCCACAGGCCACAATCAACAACCTGATCAACTCTATGTGATGGAGATGTGTTGCACTGCGTGAGGCAAATGGTGGCCACACCAGATACTGACTGGTACCCCCCTCCCCCCCAGTAAGGCAAAACTGTGCACATTTCAGAGTGTCCTTTTATTGTGGGCAGTCTAAGGCACACCTGTACAATATTCATGCTGTCTAATCAGCACTTTGATATGCCACACCTGTGAGGTGGGATGGATTATCTCGGCAAAGGAGAAGTGCTCACTAACACAGATTTAGACAGATGTGAACAATATTTGAGAGTAATGGGTCTTTTGTGTATGTAGAAAATGTTTCAGATCTTTGAGTTCAGCTCATGCAAAATGGGAGCAAAACTGAAAGTGTTGTGTTTATATTTTTGGTCAGTGTATATTTACACAGTTCAATGTCTTAAAAGTACTGAAATGTGCTGTACTGAAATTAAAGGGGTTGTGCAGCCATTTATATTGATGACCTATCCTCAGGCTAGGTCATAAATATCAAATTAGCGGGTTTCCATGTGAGCGCCGCTTCCTGGTCTTCACACTACGCCTTGTCTCCAGTGGAGTGGTTGCACAGTGGAATTTCAAGCACCCGCTCCATTCACTAGAATGGAGCTGGTGCTTGCATCACGTAGCACTTCCGAAACGAAGTGCAGTGTCATGAAGAGGAAGCGGTGCTCGCATGGAGCGCTGCCTCCTCTTCAAACAGCTGAATGGTGGGGGTCTCGGGTGTCAGACCCCTGCCAATCAGATATTGATGACCTATCCTGACTGGCCTGCACAGAGCCTTGACCTCAACCCCATCTTACACCTTTGGTATGAACTAGAATGGAGATTGTGAGCCAGGTCCTCTCATCCAACATAGGTGTCTGACCTCACAAATGCTCTTCTGAATAAATGGCACAAATTCCCATAGACACACACCAAAATCCTGTAGAAAGCCCTCCCAGAAGAGTAGAAGATGTTTTAGCTGCAGAGGGGGG
This sequence comes from Bufo bufo, assembly GCF_905171765.1. Classification (NCBI taxonomy): domain Eukaryota; kingdom Metazoa; phylum Chordata; class Amphibia; order Anura; family Bufonidae; genus Bufo; species Bufo bufo. The sequence goes on along the minus strand of NC_053390.1, from coordinate 786,710,397 downwards.
GCCAACTTCATATAAATGCCTATAGATTTAGAATGGGATGTTATAAAAGCTCATGTAGGTGTAATGTATAGGTGGCTCAATACTTTTGTCCATGTAATGTAGAACTTTTGGTTTTTTTTACTCAAGAGATCAAAACACATTCACTGATTTTAGCAAGTGTTTAAAGAAACCTTCCAGCTGTCTCATAATTTTCCACCGATGACCCTCCGATAGGGGACCATTCACTTTAGCCTGAAAAGTGTTGAAAACTAGTCTGGAATGGTTCAAAGCTCTTATATTATTGCAGTACCATACTATTAATTGTTATTCCCTAGTGATATATATCATAAACTGCAAGCAAATGACTCAGTTATAATATACAGGGTGGGCCATTTATATGGATACACCTTAATAAAATGGGAATGGTTGGTGATATTAACTTCCTGTTTGTGGCACATTAGTATATGTGAGGGGGGAAACTTTTCAAGATGGGTGGTGACCATGGTGGCCATTTTGAAGTCGGACATTTTGAATCCAACTTTTGTTTTTTCAATAGGAAGAGGGTCATGTGACACATCAAACTTATTGGGAATTTCACAAGAAAAACAATGGTGTGCTTGGTTTTAAACGTAACTTTATTCTTTCATGAGTTATTTACAAGTTTCTGACCACTTATAAAATGTGTTCAATGTGCTGCCCATTGTGTTGGATTGTCAATGCAACCCTCTTCTCCCACTCTTCACACACTGATAGCAACACCGCAGGAGAAATGCTAGCACAGGCTTCAAGTATCCGTAGTTTCAGGTGCTGCACATCTCGTATCTTCACAGCATAGACGATTGCCTTCAGATGATACGAGATGTGCAGCACCTGAAATTATGGATACTGGAAGCCTGTGCTAGCATTTCTCCTGCGGTGTTGCTATCAGTGTGTGAAGAGTGGGAGAAGAGAGTTGCATTGACAATCCAACACAATGGGCAGCACATTGAACACATTTTATAAGTGGTCAGAAACTTGTAAATAACTCATGAAAGAATAAAGTTACGTTAAAACCAAGCACACCATTGTTTTTCTTGTGAAATTCCCAATAAGTTTGATGTGTCACATGACCCTCTTCCTATTGAAAAAACAAAAGTTGGATTCAAAATGGCCGCCATGGTCACCACCCATCTTGAAAAGTTTCCCCTCTCACATATACTAATGTGCCACAAACAGGAAGTTAATATCACCAACCATTCCCATTTTATTAAGGTGTATCCATATAAATGGCCCACCCTGTAGATAAAAAATTATGTCATTCCATTGACATTCTGTCATCAGAAAATCCATTCTTATACCAGGCACAATGTCTTATAGAGCTAGCTCACCTGAATGTAATGATACCTTCCACTCAGCAATCCGTTGCTTTATTTTGGAGAAAAAGTATGTTTATGCAAATAAAGAGTTAAGTGCCCCAAGGACGGGCCCAAGTCACTCTGTGCACCCTTGCTCCTCCTGCTTTCTCTGCCAGCCCCAACCTTGATTAACATAGAAAGGCGAGATGACTATGCATGAACCTGGCCTTGTCAACCAAGAAGGAGAAGAAGGTCAGGCAGAAGAAGCTGGAAGAACAATGGTGCACAGAGTGGCTTGTTCCTGTCCTCCGTGCACATACATGCTCATTTGCATATGGTATAAATGAAGAACGGAACAGTGGATCTCTAAGTGAAATATATCATTACATTCAGCCATGCTAGCCCTACAAGGCATTGTGTCTGGTTTAAAAGTTGGGCTGTAGGTTGAAGGCAATAGGTAGTTGCCATGGCTATTAGCAAATTATTACTGGTCTTGATGAATGGAAATCTGCTGATTGTAGTAAATTAGATAGCTCAATAAGTTAGTCATTAGCCAGGGGCGCACCATTCAAGAGGCAATAAGAGACTATGGCCTCAGGCAGGTCTGTGAATGGACTGCAGCGGGCAGAAATTGTGCCACCAACACACTCCTGCACAGCCCTGCATGCATTAATGGAATTACTGTATATCACAGGGAGCGAGGGTGGTACCGTGCTCATGAGACAGCAGACTAAAAGCATGCCCATGAGACTGCAGTGTGGAAGCAGTGGGAGATTTGCAGCCAAACGCGAGAGGGGTACACGTCTGCTACTCGAGAAACTACCTGTGAGGAACACACCAGCAGTGCACGGGTTAATAAAAGCAGCGGCAGGCAGGCAGTTTGAGAATTTTTCACCAAGTCGATGGGGACGTTAGCGTTGGGCTATGCAGGATATGTGGGCAGAAGGTCAGACATGGCCAGGGTGCTAATGTCAACACATGGAGCGCCACCATAAAGTGACACGGTTTTACCATGCCACTTTACAGCCTGATGTAGCAACCGCTGCAGCTCCCACTGGCCTGCACCTCCTCTCCAGCAGTCAGGGCTCGACAACGTCCCATCGACTTCAATGTCATCTATTGCTCCTTCTACTCCTCGTCACTTGTTTCGACAGCAACCGATCACTGAGGCGATTGCAAAAAGACAACAGTATGCGTGAACTCATCCAACAGTGCAGAAGCTGAACGTGCTGCTGCCCAAGTTGCTGGTACTACACTCCGTCCCTTTCCATGTAGGTCACTCTGCACATTTCAGAGAACTGATGGCTTGTGCCCACCCAAGGTGAAAAGTCCGACATTACTTTTCCAGCCCTGCACACATATGTTGAACAGAAGGTGGGCCTGTCCTTGGGCCTCTCAGTGTCTGGTATAGTTGTAACTATGGTCATGGAAAATACATGTCGTTCACAGCCCACTGGGTAAATGTCATTCCAGACCAGGCACACCAGCAACGTGGCTAGGTGATGGCAATGCCACCTCTGCGTTGTAATGCTGGGATTTGTGTACCAATTTTCTCCTCTGCCTCCTCATCCTTGTCCTCACTGTCCCCTCTAGGCACAGTTCACAGTGGTCCTCCAGTATATCCCCTATGCAAAGCTAGACGTTGTCATGCAGTTCTGCACCTGGTCAGCCTTGGTGAACGGACCCACACCGGAGAGGAACTGCTCCGCGTCATCAATAAAGAAATCAAATACTGCCTGTCTCCTCGCCAACTGGAGATAGGAACCAAGGTTACTGACAATGGAAGAACATTTTGTCTGCGTTGCGTCAGGGAGGGCTGACCCATGCGCCATGCATGGTTTACGTCTCCACCCAGTTCCTTAAGTCTTCCACTGAGCTGCAAGAGCTTTTAAAAATGTACAGGAAATTGTGCATGCACCTCAACCACTCTTACCGTGCAAAACACACCTTCCTTGAGCTGCAAAGGCAAAATGCTCTTTCACAACATCACCTGATATGCGACGTTTCCACCTGTCTCCACGCTCCATATTTTAGACCACCTGTACGAGCAAACGAAGGAGGTCAACGATTTCTTAATGCAGCAGATGGACAGGTCTAGACCAGTGTAACTTCCAGGTTAGCCAGTGGCAGCTAATGTGTGACACATGCCGTATGCTCAGGCCCTTTAAGGAGGCCACTTTATAATGTCATTCCACTGCTTCACATCCTAGAGGGGATGCTGACAAATCTGATTGGCGAGGGGACAGAAGACGTGGCACCTCCATTTCATGGCCACCTGAGTCCTGAGGAGGATGAACTAGCAGAGGAGGAGGACATAAACGCCCAAGAATTTTTATACTCAACTAGGTGGTTTATCTGCCCAAGTGACAGGAGAGGAGCAGGAGGAATATGAGGAGATGGATGGCAATGATAAAGACGACGCAGATGACCTGACCACGACAGATCGTGGCAGTATGCATTGGAGATGAAGGCAGAGAGGCCCTCCGAATCCCTTGCGTAATTGGCCAAATGCATGCTGTCATTTGGCCATATGGTTGTATAGGGAGTTGGAGATCCCATGTGGCTGGACAGGGCTGGCTCCACCCTTCCTCTTTTGGAGGAATATTCTGGAGTTAATAGCTGACTGCTGAGGAGAGAACACATCAGAGCAGCAAGGAACAGCTCCTGTAGAGAGAGTCTAGTCCCCTACAGACTACAAGCAGTTTATGTACCAGCCCTCAGAAGGAGAAACATCTACAGAAGGTTTAGCCACCACAAAGGGATTGCAGACGTCTTTGGCAAGGATGGTAATCATCGTCAGTCTGGCTATAGCCTCCTCTGCATGAGGTGGAAACACTATAAGCTACAAGCTGTCCACCATAACCAAAGGACAGGAAGGCCCCCCTGTTCAGAGACTTTATTCCTTTGATGATACACTGGCTATCATATACTTGATAGCCAGTGTATTTAGGCCAGGAAAAGGAGAAATTGACCAGTCTGATTGTGTGAGAGAGAAGCTAGCCTCCATATACAACCTCTATGAATTACTTGAGTTGATTGTAAAGACTGTGTTTCATGTGAATAGTGCTTGTGTGGATCACCTGTGGGCCAGCTTCAGTAAAGTGCTGTGGATCTGTTGTCCCAAAACTGGTCTTATCATTATACCGCACCACACTACAGTTTATTCCATTACTTTCACTGCAACAGACCCCAGGGAGTGGCCTGAGGTAGACACTGTGACCACTACGGATCTCATCCTCCACACCGCCTCCCACGTGGGCCCGCTGCAATAGGGGCACAGATTCTAGAACTACCGCCTGTAGTTTTTCTCTACTACAACTTCTTAGTCACTGTAACCACAAATGATTTTGAGAATATTTCCCAGAAGAGACTGAAATCTCAGTGTAAGCACAATTTTTTTCTTGACATACAATACAAATTTTCAGCAGGTGCTTAGTAACGAAGAGGTGATGAGGGTGTATCTGCCAACTCTTATCTACCCATAAAACGGCACTATCCTGTAGTGTTACATAGAGTTACCTAACACTGACCACAAAGACAAAGATTAAACTGCAACTACACCAGTGCTTCTCAAATAGTGGGGCGCGCCCCCCAGGGGGGGCGCCAGGCTCCGTGTAGGGGGGCTCGTTCAGGGCCGGCCTTTGGGGTGTGCGGGCTGTGCGGCCGCACAGGGCGCCATAGCAACAGGGGCGCCGGGCGGCCGACAGCTCGCAGTGTAATATGCGGCAGGGAGATGAGCGCTTCCATTGTGGAAGCGCTCATCTCCCGTCTGATCAGAGGCCGGCGCAGGCGCTGGACGCGATGTACGGAGCGGGGGCCGGGGGAGGGACTGGGAGGAGGAGCTGAGGGCTGGCAATAGCGGTGGGGTCACTGTACTATAGCCCCGCCCCACCGCTCCGGTATACTAATATAAAATGTATTATTGAATTAAAAGTTATTAAACATGCCCCCCTCACTCCTAATAGTACCGTATATCCGAATTTCTTCTGTATAATGCCGGCAGGCAGGCAGGCCGGGCGGCGCGTCCCTCAGTGATGTCACGTGCCTGCGCCGCCTGCTTTATGAATGAAGCAGGGGGCGCAGACAAGGGACGTCACTGAGGGACCCGCCTGCCGGCATTATACAGAAGAAATTCGGATATACGGTACTATTAGGAGTGAGGGGGGCATGTTTAATAACTTTAAATGGCGGCGGCGGGCACACGGAATCTGTGGATGGCACTGTTATGGGGTGGGGGGTCTGTGGATGGCACATATATAACAGTGCCAGCCACAGATCCCCCTGTAACAGTGCCAAAAGCACAGCCTAGTTGTCATGGTGGGGAGTGAGGGAAACCCCCCACCATACAATGTAAGAAGGATAACAGTAGAAGCTAGGCTAGGATGCCAGGATCAGGTCACCTCCTAAAGTGTCCCTAATCCTCGCCCTAACTCCTCACCATATGGTAGGATGGCTCATACCCAGGATACCTAGGACCCTGATAATCCCTAACATAGGAGCAGGGGAGAGACGACCTGTTCGTCCAAGACACGGAAGAGCAGGAGTCTCTGCAGGCCAAATAGCAAGGAAAGGAAGCCAAGTGGAATGACAGATAAGTGGCAGGGATAACCACTGAACCAAGAACCCAGGAAGGCATGGTAACTTACCTGCCGCAGCTGCTGGACAGCACAACAGAACACAACACCAAGGTAAACTGGAACCCATACAAACGTACTGCAATCCAAACACCAAGCGGATGCAGTACGTACTGACACACAGGAACCAGCACTCCAGCAACAGCTCACAGACTTGGCTTCTGGTTCACCCCTCCGGGAGACCATGGAGCCCCCTTCCGGAGGCACAACAAACAGGGTACGACTTGCATACATGCCGGACATAAAACACCAACTTACCACACATGTAACAACAACAAGACGAGACACCAAACCCCGAACATAAACCCACACAGGTAAGGAAGGGGAACATGGAGGATAGAATGGGAAGACATCGCTGGAGACATCGATGTCCCACTAGGTGGTCCTCACACTGGAAGATGGAACAACCAGACAAAGAGCACAATTCCAGCACACACCAAGGCTGGAGTACAACTAACTCCTGGCCTAAAGCCACAGGTATAAGAAGCACAAGTGACCACACCCAGCAAGGTAGTTAACCCTTACAGCAGCAGACAGGGGAAGGCTACAACTTAAAGGGGAAGTGCACACACCAGCCACCACGTTGCCACTGGCAACAGCATGCGTGGCAACCATGTCACGGCGCACACAGCCAAAGCCGAGACACTGCCACCACATGCCTTAACAGTAACACGTTGCCAGCAGCAACAGCAAGCATGGCACCAGTGTCACGGCGCACACAGCAAAGGCCGTGACACTATTATCGATAAAAGGCAAATCCCGGTATCGGACAAAAGTATCGATTGGGTATCGAAAATTCGATACCCGAAACAACCCTAGTCTCTACACAGCGTTTTTGCAGACTGCACCCAGAGGCTTATTGCCTAACGCCGTCCCTCACTTGAGCTGCGTCCTGTCCCTACACTAGTTAGAGCAGAATGGCGGCACCACGTGTGATCCGGAATTTACATAGGCCAGCCAATCACAGCCACGCCAATACTAGGCCTGACTGTGATGGCTTTGAAGTGCACATAGGTAAAATAGATCGCTGATTAGCTGAGCTGCAGCCTTTCAACAAACTTTATTCAGCATCCAAACACCGAACCCAAACACGGACTTCCGTGACAAAGTCCGTGTTCGGGTGCCCGAACCCTTGATGTTCGGTACGAACCCAACTTTACAGTTTGGGTTCACTCATCCCTACTCAGGATATTTCTGGATAATATATTAGAGGGGAAAAAAACCCACTCAGGATACAACATCATCAAGACACAGTTGCAAAGCGAGATTTGTAACCGCCATCTTTAGAGCCTTAAAAGAATGTAATTGCCTGAAGCTTCTTGTGGTTTTCTATAGTGTTAGGGTACTTTCACACTTGTGGCAGAGGATTCCGGCAGGCAGATCCGGCAATCTGGACTCAAATGGATGCATTTGTGAGACGGATCCGGATGCGGATCCATCTCACAAATGCACTGCAAGACCGGATCCGTCTTTCAGGTTGTCACCTGGAAAAACGGATTCGGTATTTATTTTTTTCACAGATTTAATGGTCAGACGGAAAGAACGGATCCGTTTTGCTGGAACAATTGGGGCCGGATCCGGCATTAATGTATTTCAATGGATATTAATGCCGGATCCGGCATTCCGGCAAGTGTTCAGGATTTTTGGCCGAAAAGAGAAAACTGCAGCACGGTGCGGCTTTTTCTCAGGCCAAAAAAACGTAAGAGGGACTGAACTGATGCATCCTGAACGGAATGCTCTCCATTCAGAATTCATTAGGATAAAATGAATTCGTTTTTTTTCGGGTCTGAGCTCCTGTGACGGAACTCAATACCGGAAAACAAAAACGCTAGTGTGAAAGTACCCTTAGCTGAGATGACTTAACATCACTACAGGATTCTTCTCTCAGGTTTATTATTTTCAAGATCTTTTTGATAGTTGTCATCACCTCTACAATGCATATTGGTGAGCTACAGGATTCGTCATACAAGGGACCTTATTTCAGAGATCTAAGCTCAGGAGAAGGACTGTCTTAGGTCAGATATATTTAGAAAGTTTCAGGTCCTGTTTCTTCAGTATCAAAGTCCCAATAAGGGTCAGAGAGCAAGTAGCGCCATTAGCGTGGTGAGTCAGGGGATCTATTAAGAAGTGCTACTACCAGTTTCATCAGTCACTTTACCTGCTCCACTGCCATCTCCTGCACTGAACTGGAGCACATACCACTGGAACAAATCAATGGTGCAGCATGGTCAACTTTTTCACTCTTGATGGTAAATTACCAGCTAGGCATTCTCACTCCATAGGTCTCTATTTACCTTACAATACTGGATGTAGTCTTTTGTCCCACCCACTTGAACACTGCTTTGTCGGTCCCATTGGTAACTGTGCTGCTGTACGACGTCCAGGAAAATTAAAATGTATTTACCTGAAATTTTTATTTCCTGTAGTCCGTAGGCAGCACAGCTTTCCTGCCCTTTTATAAATGTAATATTGCTTTATTAAAATACAACGGCTCCTTCCTCCTGCTCGACTTTATAGGGACCATGGTGATTGATTGGTTAATTGATTGAGCATTACTGCTTATTAACCTGTCTCTGTCTAGTTGTACCTAGGGGGCTTTAACCCGTTCGTGATTGTGTTGCCTACGGACTACAGGAAATGAAAATGTCATGTAAATAAATTTTCGTTATATATACTAAAAATACAAGGGGCCATTATATATCTACTACCAATACGGGTTTCACTATATATACACATATATGGGCACGGAAGAACATGGAGCTCAGTAAATCTTGATTGAAGCATATTGCACCATCTGACGTGTAGTTGTAGCAAATATGCTTCAATATGGGATCCTTTGTATTCTCATGTATGTTTCATAGTGCTGTATGTAATGTCCATCAACATATGTCTTTAACAATAGGGCTGGGGGAAGTAGGTTGGATTAAGAATTTGGCACGGACTGATCTGTGGGGGTCCAAAACCCAGCACTCCTGCTCATGAGCTGTTTGATAAGATGTGGCCTCCTCACAGCTTACGAAGCACAGCACCGTACATTGTATAGTGGCTGTGTATGGTATTGCAAGCCCAGGCCCATTTACTTGAATGGGACTGAGCTGCAGATAGGCCACGTGACCAATGCACATGAGGTCACTGGCTTAGGAAGAGGGCACAGCGCTCACCGAAGCATCACAGCCTCTTTAAAAAGCTGAGGATAGGTTATCAATCTGACACTCCCTGAAAACCCCTTTAAACACATAGGGTTTTGTACAATCTCGTTATCTCTTATTGCATTTTGAAGGGTTAACTTGCACTGTGATTTATAGTGTGTGCAATTGTGCTGTTTTATATGTTTATTGTAATATATCCTGTTCATTTGCACTGTGGTAAGGGTTAATACATAGCTAGCTAATACTGAAAGAGTTCTGTACTTTCTGCCTATGTCTTGAGAAGTTCCACAGTTACTATAAGGGACTAAGCAAAGATTTAAAGTGACAAAAAACAGAGACACTGACCTTTTGACTATCTGGTTTAAATCTTGTTTACATCTGAGGAAGTATTTATATCTGGAAAAATTGCTTAGTCATTCCCATTGAACTGTACTGAAGCTCAATACAATTCTATGGCAGACTGGAATTGCAACAATGTTTCTGTTTAGGCTGTGCTTCTCCAGCTTCACCGCATGCCAATAGAAGGTTCTAGTTCACTTAGAAGGTGTATGAAAGCAGAGCAGTTAGAGACCCTAGTTATCTGCACATAGAGACCAGTGTTAAGGCTACTTTCACACGAGCGTTCGGAGCGGATCCGTCTGATGTTTCATCAGACGGATCCGCTCCGATAATGCAGACGTTCGCATCCGTTCAGAACGGATCCGTCTGCATTAAAACTTAGAAAATTTTCTAAGTGTGAAAGTTGTCTGAGCGGATCCGTTCAGACTTTACATTGTAAGTCAATGGGGAACGGATCCGGTTGAAGATTGAGCCATATGGTGTCATCTTCAAGCGGATCCGCCCCCATTGACTTACATTGTAAGTCTGGACGGATCCGCTCGCCTCCGCACGGCCAGGCGGACACCCGAACGCTGCAAGCAGCGTTCAGGTGTCCGCTCACTGAGCGGAGCGGAGGCTGAACGCTGGCAGGCGGATGCATTCTCAGTGGATCCGCCTCCACTGAGAATGCATTGGGGCCAGACGGATGCGTTCGGGGCCGCTCGTGAGCCCCTTCAAGCGGTGCGCACGAGCGGACACCCGAACGCTAGTGTGAAAGTAGCCTTACGTAGAAGAGACTCTGGCAGACTGCATGAATGACCAGAAGAAGATGTTAAGATGGGGATACTGTTACACAGACCCAAGGTCACCAGCCCTTTGATGACGGGGCCAGCCAGATGACCGAGCCAGAGACCTTGGGCCACCAGCTCTTTGGCCAGGGTATCGGCCTTCTTAAAGAGAGAGGGACAGCTAGCTCAGGCCTTTCCTCAGCCCCAAATTTTCATCTGCCAGGTAGAAGACTGGAGAAGCCAGCTCAATGCCTCGCCTGTATTGTTTTGCACTTGAGTTCCTCCAGTGAAGAAGCACCCTCGTTTACTGCAGATCCTGACTTCGATATGATTGACAGGGCAGACATCTGGCCTGGCCCTGTCATTCTCCTGCCTGCTCTGCGGTTGAAGCTCAAATTCAGCTTCGAATGCAGCTACTGCTCAGGTGCTTCTATACTTCCGGGTAGCTTTTGGGTCAGTACCTAAAGCTGAATTTGAGCTTCGGCAGTGGTGATACAAATAAACTAATTGAGGACATGCACACTGAATGTAAGCCATGACCAAGTAAATCTTCCGCATCATTAGTGTTGCAAGAATTCATTTTATTAAAAAAATAAGATTTTGAGGTCAACTTTATCAGAATAAATAAATATGAAGAAAATACACAAATGTGCAAACAAGTAACCCAATAAATTAAAAATGGAAATGTTCAGTGCAATTTTATATTAAAAAAATAAATCTCATTTGAATTAAATACCAAACAAATGTGTTCCAGAAATCAGTTCAAATCAGTTAGGTGAATAAGTCATTCTGACCTGGTAATGATACATGGGGGTCTCGGACCCTTTAGCAGCAGAGTCATATTTTCCAATTTTGTAACCAGCTTTTAAGGATGTACTTTATGATATGGTGACATGCTCAACACTTTTAGGACTATGACATACAGAATACTAATCTAGAGGCAATTACTTTATCTTTAACAACACCAGCAATTAGAGTAATTGTGGATTGGTTAAAGTGAAGCTCCAGCTTTCTCCACCGTCTTTGTGTCCCTTTTTCATATTTTTCTGCCTCAAAAGCAGAATAGCTCCATATATTCAAGGCAGCATTGGTCATTAACACATAAGAAGACCATACCATACCAATACCATACCTGCCTTTATATGTGAACAAGCAGGACAGTAGGGGTTATTAAGGTGCTAATTAGTCATTTAGACCCAAATTACAGTATTATATTAACAAGTTACCGACACTTAACCCAAATATATAAGTTAAAGGAGCAAAAATATATCCCAACTATGTTATATTTTAAATTTTCTGATAATACAAAGCTAAAAGTTTTAAGTCCACAGTAGGAACATAAAGCCGCCAGAACCATGGTGATCACAAGGACGGCACAGTAAGAAAACTGTTTTAATCAAAAGTGGAGCTTCCCTTTAATTTTGGTTGTCACCGGATATTATATGAATCACTACACATTTAGTTTGGCAACCGTATCACTAGATATTGACTATATTGCATCATAACAAATAAATATTAACAATTCCGCTTCGTCTGACATATCACATATTGTACCGTGACGTGTCTCAGTGCATTGAGATTCCATCTACTGTAAACCTGAGTGGTCCTATTGAATGTAAACATGTAAATAAAAGTTACCTTTGCGCTTACAAAACCATTTTTTTACGCATTAAGTGCTTTCGTCATAATTTCCCCTCTGCATCGTTGTCTTAAGGAGGACCATGATAACATGTCCTTATGAAAATGCATGGAGATACAGTGTAACAGAGCGACCATATAGTTGCACAAAGGAAGATCCACCACAGCCTTATACCCTAGACCTAGAGAACTCTGCTATAATTGAGCAAAGTAAAATATTACCAAACAGGTCCAAGAAAACTTATTGTAAATCGCACACAGTTCTCTACTCTGCATCTTTTAAGCATGTTCCTTCATGGTTACAGCCCTGATACTGCTATGGTGGCTCGGCTCAAGGTGGTCTAACTGGGAATGAGATGGACCAGCCCATGGGTCACCTCATTTTTCTCCTAGAATGGCTCTCAGACCCTACCCCCTGTAGGTTCTCACCTACATAATCCTGTGCATCAAGTACATTTTTGACTTCATTCAATATGAACTTCAAGAGCTCCAGGATAATAATATGTCACAGTATACTTCTTCTCGCAGCTATAAATACAGCACTTAGGTTGCACCCACAGCCCACAGAGTCCTTTTTTCCGGTCCAAATTACTCTTCCAAGCCACTCGTTCAAGATTAATGTCAGTCTGAAAGCTGTCAGCATATTTTATGCCAACCTGTAAAAGTGGTGGCCATCACCAGGCAGTGAAATAGACAAAAAAGGCCATTAATACTCCCACACCAATTCTTCTTAGACTGACCCTCTACCCTAAAGCCAAGGAAGATAGCAGCATATTTGACACAGGTATGATACAACCTATGCCATGTAGTGGTTATAATGATAAATAAAGAGCAACAGTCACTGACAGCATTCAGAGATATGTTCTAAAAAGTTTTCTCCTAATCTGTCCTGAAAGACTCTGAGGCACCGAGGACACTGGAGTTCATCTTGCGCTCGATGTTCATTGCTGGGGCTCCTTTGGTGATCTGGACGGCCTGCAGGGGAGGTCTGTCTTCTGTTTTCTGCAGGTTCTACATTCAGACCAAGCTGAGGGTCGCCTACATTTTTCTTCACATGCGTTTTGTTACGTTTAACAGCAGATTCTCTGTCATCCTAGAAAAACAAAACAGAATATTAACAAAAACATCTTGAAAGTCTGAAAGTGCAGCATGAATAATAGGAAGACTATTGGACAATGACTCCCACTTTATGGATACTGTGCGATAATCTGGGTTAATGGCTCCCTTATTCAAATTTGAAAGGGTTGTCTGGTTTAGAAAAGCCACTTAAGGGGAAAATTCCATGAAAGAGCCAAAGTGGAAAACGGCCCCAAAGAGTGACTCTCTCTAGAGGACCCAGCATGTACAGTCCATTGATTTCAATGGGTACCGTGAAATGCTTCTGTGGTGGCGCTGCAGGAAAATGTAACACATACTATGAGGTTCCCTTACAGATTATGACTAATCTGCCATTTCCCCAAGTAGGATACCCTTTAATCAGCTTATTTTTGGTCACCCTTCTAACTAAAAGAAATTTTCCAAAGTGGATGACCCCCTGAAATGTTATTTAGATGTAATACCGATATCAAGGTCAAAATGTCTTACCTGTCGTCTTCCATGTCTCTGCAAAGCAGAAATTTCATCCACCAGCTCCTGTATCCGGCTTTGTGCTCTTTCCCTATCTGCTCGCTCTGACGTGAAATCGTCTTTGTAAACAAGTAACTGCAATATGAACAAAATGTTGGTGTTATTAGAAGATCGAAGACAAGAAACCAGATGGTAGAAGAAGCCATTAAGATAATAATGAGAAACCAATGGCTCAAAATGAAATTGATTGCAAGTAGCTTGTGTCAATACCATACCTGCTGCTCAAGCATCTGGATTCTCTCCCGGTCAACAATCCTTGCGTGGACAATTTCAGAAGCTTCTTGTTGGAGTTTGGTATTTTCCTTTATTTTATCTTCCAACAACCTGTTCAGCCTGCAGATTTCTTTTTGTAAAAGGTCTGGATGTTTGTGTGTTGTGTGTGAAGCCTTGGGGTGATCAGATTGGCCCTTCATCTCCTTTAGTTGCTGGTGTAGACTCTTGACATAGTCCTCCCTGCTGGTGTCATACTTTTGCCACTTTGCATTTAAGTCTTCAACCTGGAAAAGTAAAGCAGCATATGGTTAGGACATGAACTTCTCACACTTGTAGCTTATCATTGTACTACATATTATTGGGGTAAGATATGGCTCCTCAAGATATTGCTTTGAAGAACATTCCGGAAGTTAAATCAAATATGGCTGTACAAAGGAATTTGTCAAAGGAATGAAGACTTTTTGGCCTTCATTTAGGACTTTCAAGACTTATGTACTTTTTGAATACGCACCCTAATCATGAACCCAGATTATTATTATTTGGCAGAATTTCTGCTAGTATCTTAATGATATGTATACGTAGAAGGGAGTACTAGTCATGTCAAATTAACTCTAGGCAGTAAAAATACATATAGTCAAACCAGTCACTTAGTCGTAATGTAAAGCATGTAAGACTTCTGTTCACTGCTGCTAAACGTAGGACTGATATCAATCACCTGAAAGTACCCGATGAGTCTAAAGTCGTAAATAATTTGCCCCTTTAATGAAATTAAATATCAGGGTATTCCAGTAAAGTCAAAAGGGGAAGTGTCTTACTAAAATATCTCACTATTTACATATACTTACATGCACTACTTTCTGTTTTAATAGCCGGTTTTCTTCCTGTAACTTTCTCAAGGCAGCGTCATTATCATTTTGATTCTGTATAAAGTAAAAAAAAAAAAAAAAGGAAATAAATGTTAATACAACTTCAGATCTTGGTGAACAAGATGATCAAATTATCAAATTGACCTGTCGTAATTGGGATTCAATGATGAATGATCCATGGTCAATGTCAATGTGTAGCCAAGAAAATGACTAGGGTATTTTCCTCAAATTGTTAGGAACAAAGCCTAATCCACCAGAAAAACTGGACGAAATGGTGACAGGTTGCTAATTAATTATATCTTCTGTAGGTAAAAAGTCCCCTCTGTAGAACTTCTGATACCTTCTTGAGCTTGAGAACTCTTATGGAAGACCCTCTATTCCAAACTATGCCCAAAGCATCCCAGCACCCAAAGAAGATAGCCAACTACAAACCTGGATGAGACGTTCTTCTGAATTCAAGTTGCCTTTTTCACGAGTCGCCTCAAGACACTTGACGAGTTGTTGGCACATCTCTGCTGTGGCAGCAAGCTTACGTCGAAGCTGGTGGGTTTCATCAGAAAGAGATCGGCACAGGACTTCACTAGTAGCCTGTACTCTCTCCTTTTCGGCAAGGGATCTTTGAAGGCGGAGTAGCTCCATATCTTTCTCCTGCTGGGGCCAACTGGATACCTTCTCTATATCATGGTCTCTCTCCTCCAACACTTTGTGAAGTTTTTTATTTTCCTAAAATAATAGTACATGCAAATTTGAGACTACATACTGGATTGGGCCAAATAAAAACAAGTCATTCCCCCCGATACTAGCCAATACCAGATGGTATATATGATATCAGCTCAGAAGAGACAAGACAAATGAAGCAAATGTATAAAATGCTTCTCAGTACAACTAGGCCACATTAAGACATCTTGGGTCATGTCTTTTTGTGGCCTACTCCATGATAATCTCAACCATGTGTGTCAAATTGACCAACTAATCGACTTGCAAAAAGAATTAAAAAATATTGAGGTCCAAGATGGATGAAAGACTTTAAATATCACTAAAGCATAACAATTGTAAACTACTGCTCTCTGCTATCACCACATGTTTTCCTAAAAAGATATGCTAAGCTTCCTATATGGAACAGATGCTAATATCATATTTATAATATTACGGTAATTTCTTCTACTATACTTTGCATTGCATTGAAGATATTGACTTTTTTTTCCTATGGTGACATAAAGGCCCTTTATACTAGAAGGATTACCTAATCCATGTTAGGTAACCCGCGCCTCTCCAGGAGACTGAATAGCCGTCAGGCCTCAAACTGACGTAGAACCGGAATCTGACAGATAGTCTAGCTCCACAGCAACCAAAACAAACATAAAGGTGTGTTCCTTTATAATCCTTTATATTGGAGATGACCTTGTTTAAGAAGTAAACATTAGGGCGGATTCTCCAAAGACGTATTGAGAAAGATCTCAGAGTGCATGTGAAAATATTGTTTTTGTCTATATCTTCTAAAGAGCACCTATGTGGTTTATAAGAGGAGATGCTAAATTCTGTCAGATATGCATAAAAATGTTCCTGGAGCTTCTGGGCATAGGATCATGAGGTGATCATGCGGGCAGATTTTATGGAATTCAGTAATCCTACAGTAAACTTTATTTTTAAGGAACTGCAAAATATCAGATGTTTCAGAGGGTACATTCCAGAGTAATGAGTGCACTTTAAAGAGTATATCATTGAAACGCAACAAAATGCCATTATTTAGAAGTAATGTACGTAGAAACTTAACGCATTATTAACTGATGGTCCCACACTGTAAATCTGCAGCTGCTGCAGACCAACTTGACGAGTTGCATCTACCTTGATGTATCTTTGCAAAAACCTCAAGTAAAAGCGTAGAAGCCTTAGAAGTAGTTGTATGTGTTTGTCTTTACCTGATTGAGGTTTTCCACTTGTTCCTGATAAATCCTCTCCGTTTCACTGCGTTCACTCATGATTCTGTTCAGCTCTTCCATTAAACCCTCGATCAACGATTGAGGAGGCTCCACGTGATGTTCCGCAGCAGCAGTAAAAGTTTTCTGGCTGGTTCTCAGCTGTTGGATTAAGGCTTCCTTCTCAGCCAGCTGCTTGTTAAGGTTCTTGTTCTGCTGCCTGGCTTCGTGGTAGAAAGTGCTCAGCGTATTGTAACTCTGCACCTTCGTCTTCAGAGACCTGTTTTCCCTGTGAAGTTTATCCACAGTCTCCTCAAGAACTTTAAACCTGGCTAGCAGTGGGTCTGTACTACCATCACTGATAGACATTTTTGAAGAAGGTCCACACCAAGGGTTAATCCTCAAAAAGGAGTCCAAGCTCTCTGACCAAAAAGAGTCCGTGTGTACTGTAAATAGAGGAAATGTCGTCTACATTGAGTGCTGTGCTTAGGCTGGTTGTACTTTTTTATGCTCTACGCTAGTAGGCGGGGCTGGGAATTTCCTCTAGGACGGTATTTCCCCATAGCATTTTTTTAGTACTTTCAAAAGCATAGGGGGCTGTACATAAAAAATCCTCTCTCCCTTTTCTAATGGATCCTGGAAGAGATCTCATATCCTGCCGCCCCTCCCCATGACTTTTGCTGGTAAAAGGCTAGAAATACAGTCCCTGCAAAGTCAGCTTCTGAAAACCAACACAAGAGGGTTGTCACTGACCAATGACACATGCTTCCTACAGATAGCATGCAGAATTCTTTACCAACGACGATGCCTCTGTCAGAGAGAAGATAAAGCAGTAACGCCTTATGTTTTTGAAATTGCAAATGTGATAAAGAGCACGTTATTAATATATTTCTATATCATATCATATACGAATAGCAGAAGAGGTTGGCCAGTAGAACCCCAACATAAGGCAAACCCATGACGGGTACAACTTTGGGGCGCTACTTCTTCTGCCAATCGCATGCAGCATTTGGTACGATATAAAAAAACTTTAATAACATGCTCTTTATCACATCTGAAATTTCAAAAACACAAGGAATTTAAGGAGCTCAAGTGATTCCCGATCCTCGATATATAGAATAAATGTTTACTTTTAAGGAATGTACAACTACTTGAATGCTGTCAGAGATATTGTTATAGAGGGAGCAGAGGTGGCACCTGCCATTGGTTCCGGTGTGCTAGTGGAGGGCCAAAGGTTCCTCTGCCATATGAGAAGACACCAGTATTATAAAATATTATTATAATACTGGTGTCTTCTCTTATGGCAGAGGAATCTTTGGTCCCCCCTAGGCAGGGGTGCACCTAGCCTTTCTGCTGCTTGAGGTGAAAACTGAAACGGTGCCTCCCCTCCAATGCCAATTTCTTGACCTAACCCTTTTGTCACAATAAAAGCGCTCATTGCCCATGACCCTTTTCCGCTGCCTGGCCTCATTGGTGGCGCACGCCTGCCCCTAGGACACTGGAACTAGTGGCAGCTGCCACTTCTGCAACCTCTACAACCAAATGGTAGTTGAGGGAACCTATTACAGATTTTGTATTGGGGCACATGAGTTTCAAGCTATACCACGATTTGTGTGGCACAGCAAGAAAGTCGATCGACATTTCATACAATGTAATGCAATGGGGTCGCAACGTGACATGCAACGCAACAGTAGCAAAAAATCCACCCAAGAGGGGCATTGTGACATCATTGAAATACATAATATGAAATGTGACAAATTTTGCAGTGTAGCCGTACCCTTATGGTGAGCATATACTGCAGAAAGAGTGCGGACTATGGACTTACTACGCCATGAGAGCAAAAAAAAAAAAAAAAAGGTATTTTTATTTTGCTTGCTTATATAGCATCAACATATTCCACAGACATCATCATCATGTGCTGGTCCAGGAGATATTAGATTATCTAATTATTTCCATTATACAGTCATTTTTCCTATACAGCACACAGTCAAATTTCCCTATCACAGATATACATGCCACGACTCAGAAAACACACACGCATATTTCCAATTAGTCCCACTAGGTGGCAGCACTTGACTGGAATTGTTTTTTATTGCGGCGCTAGAAGTCAAATTGGGTGATTGGAAGCGACAGGAAGGCAACCGCTTGGTAATTCCTTGTCTTCTGATAATGCAAAGCAGGCTGAGTAAGCCTTGTAGTAGGAAGGAGACCTAACGTAAGTCTGGAGTAAACAGAAAAAATCCAAACAAATGACGTTTCCTACTTTTCCATCATCCCTCCAACTTCTGAACATCCCAATACTGTGCTTATTGTACTCCCCAATATTATACTGCAGATAAAGTCCCCCTGAAAATACTGGTACCACATAGGTAGTGCCTCCCTCCTTCAATAATTATTGGAACACATTCCCCTTAAAAATAACTACACCCAGCAAATAGTGCCCCTGACACAAATAGTGCCGTAAACATAGTGTCCCTCAAAAATAATTGTGCTAAGCTGATTCTGTGCCAGGGTGCCCCCCACAGTAACAGTGCTCCCCAACGTCCCACTAATAGTAATAATTATTTGCCAGAGTGCACTACAGAGTAGTAACAGTGCCCCCAATAATAATGGCCCCATTGTGCCCATACTAGTAATCATATTCACCATAGTCCCCCAGTAGTAATAAACTCCTTAAGTGTGCCAGTACAAAAATACCTCTTTAAAATATGTGCCAGTACAAAAACAACACCTTATGTGCGCTAATACAAAAAATACTCCCTTATAATGCATGCCAGTACAAAATATTCCCCCTTATAATGTGCTGCAGCACTAAAAATACCTCCTCATGTGTGCCAGTACAAAAATACCCCTTTATAATGTGTGCCAGTACAAAAATACCCCTTTATAATGCGTGCCAGTACAAAAATACCCCTTTATAATGCATGCCAGTGCAAAAAATTCCCCCTTATAATTTGTGCCAGTGCAAAAAATATCCCCTTATGTGTGCCAGTACAAAAATACCCCTTTATAATGTGTGACAGTGCAAAAGATGCCCCCTTAAAGTGTGTGCCAGTTCCAAAAATACCCCCTCTCAGTGCCCGAGTAAAGCCAGTGTGCCCATAGTGCTCCCCGTAATGTTTGCCTGTATAAAAATATGCCCCCTTATGTGTGACAGTACAAAATGCCCCTATTTAGTGCTGCCAGTAGTAGAAACTGTTTCCTGAGCTATAAGTAGCCCGGCTAAGGCGGTACGATGATGATTACGTCATCACACCACCTGTGCCGGTCTTCGTTAGGCTACAGGCACTAGAGGCACTAGGCCTGAAGCCTATCAGAGGAAACGGTGGGGCAGGGAGATACATAATTGGTAGCGTGGCACTGGCAAGGGGGGGCTCTGTGAGCCCACCTGATTTTGGGATCAGGTCGCAATTGTGACCGCTGCAACCCCTATAGTTACGCCTATCTATCCCAGTAAATGGGATTATGGGATGCCCATGGCCGCTATCCATACTTTGCGGCTCCACGCTTTGTGGACCACAAAATAAATACAGTCATGTGCATGAGGCTTAACACACACAACATGTATGTAGCTATGCATCAGATTCTGGTTTTGATTCTGATGGTAATTCTTAGATGTTTTCATTTTTGTTTAATTTTTTACACCAAGAATGACATAAAACTCCAGCGAGGTGAACAAGTTCAGGACGTTCTGAGAGATGAAGATGACTTCTGAACAAGTTCAGGACGTTCTGAGAGATGAAGATGACTTCTGAACAAGTTCAGGACGTTCTTAGAGATGAAGATGACTTCTGAACAAGTTCAGGACGTTCTTAGAGATGAAGATGACTTCTGCTGTAAAGCAGGCAGAACTTGGTGTCACATCATCATCCTGTGATTACATATAGTTCTAGTTGCTCATCTATAAAAGCAAAACAAAACAGACCAGTTCAGGAATCTCCACAAAGCTATGATAGAAGGTCCTGTGTGTAGGGGTCCACAGAGTGTAAATGTCATGGATGATGGCATTGTGTGGTGGGATATCCAAGAAAAAGTAGATTTCCTTCTGGTTCCCACATGGGATTATGGGTGGCACAGTGTTAGGATAGGCTAGAATGGTGGTCTCCAACCTATGGCTTGCCAACTATTACAAAACTAAAACTCCCAGCATGTTTCTGGCAGTCAAGACCTGCTGAGAGTTGTAGTTTTTCAACAGCTGGCCAGTTACAGGTTAGAGACCAATAAGACCATAGAAATACTGGCATGTTCTTCTGATGCTGTTCCACAACTCCAACAACATTTACAAGTGAACTGGCTTCTGAAGACGTACATATGTGAACTTGAACTGTAGGACAACATGGTCTTACCTTCTGGGCTGTCTCAAGCTGCATTCTTTGCTTCATTCTGAAAAACACCGTACACAATACTGCTGGTCCAAATACCGTAATAGATCAACAAATGCAAAATAAAACCCTGATGAAACCTAAGATAATAATGTATGCAGTCAAAGCACCCTTGTGCTTCCTGGTACCACCCTGACTAGTCAGTTCACCAGCCAAAAAAAGGGTGGATCTCTAGCCAACCTCCGGCATACTCTTGGAACCAGGTTCATTACAGTAAGACTATAGGTTTGCTATGTTCTGTATCCATGACATGCAATCAGCTGTTTCGGGGGTGATTGCCCCTCATCAGTGCTGAGCAGAAAGTACTGGCTTAAAGGGAACCTGTCACCGGGATTTTGGGTATAGAGCTGAGGACATGGGTTGCTAGATGGCCGCTAGCACATCCGCAATACCCAGTCCCCATAGCTCTGTGTGCTTTTATCCTGTATAAAAACCGATTTGATACATATGCAAATTACCCTGAGATGAGTCAGAGCTTGAAAATATGACTCTTCTCTGGTCACACAAGTAAGATATGACTCTTTTATGTAAATTTGCATATGTATCAAATCGTTTTTTTTACACAATAAAAGCACACAGAGCTATGGGGACTGGGTATTGCGGATGTGCTAGCGGCCATCTAGCAACCCATGTCCTCAGCTCTATGCACAAAATCCCGGTGACAGGTTCCCTTTAACTAGGTGAGAGGCCTAAGTCAGAGGGCAATCACCCCGAAACGGCTATCTACAGATGAGATGCTGGCTTATTTAATATCCGAGTCATGTCTCACGGCCTATTTAAAGGGTGGAACACTGACTTATAGGATAGCTGCCTTACATCTGGTGGCATTAGAGGCGGCGCTTGTTAAGATCTTGTTTGCATAACTTCTTCCTAGAATACCAGAGGAGAATGTATGGCCTATAAGTCTCCTGACATCGATTAAGGCGCGCTCTTCGTAAGGAGAGATAGTACCCCCCAAATCATGACTTGGCCTCTGACCCAGTGAAGCCAGATCTCTCTGCTCTGCACTGATAAGGGGGTAATCACCCCAAAACAGCTGTCTGCAGATGAGATGCTGGCTTACTTATTATTCAAGTCATGTCTCAAAGGCTATTTAAATGGTCGGACATTGACTTATAGGATAGCTGCCTTACATCTGGTGGGATTAGAAGCAGCTCATTTGCATACCTTCTTCCCAGAATTCCAGAGGAGCATTGCCTGGCCTATAAGACTTCTCATGCCGATTAAGGTGCTCTCCATAAGGAGATATAGTATCCCCCCAAATCTTGTCCCTACCTCTTAGGGTCCATTCACACGTCCGCAAAATGGGTCCGCATCCGTTACGCAATTTTGCGGAACAGGTGCGGACCCATTCATTTTCAATGGGGCCGGAATGTGCTGTCCGCATCCGCATTTGCGGATCCACACTTCCGTTCCACAAAAAAATAGAACATGTCCTATTCTTGCCCGCAATTGCGGACAAGAAAAGGCATTTTCTATGAGAGTGCCGGCGATGTGCGGTCCGCAAAATGCGGAACGCACATTGCCATTGTCCGTGTGAATGGACCCTATTACTGTTGATCCCTCAGGGGACCTTCACCACCACAGGCACTTCTCTTCATAAGCTCCATTAGTAGTAGAAGCAGTACGTTGCCAGCCAGGCCAGTCTTCTCATCCCTTGCCTCTTTGTGCAGCACACTGGCGTGCAGGTGGAGGAGTGCAGGGCTAGAGAGGAAGATAAGAGTGGTGGCAGTGGCAGTGAGGGTGGTTGTAGTCATCGTGGTGGCTAATCTTTGCTCAAGCACTCCCTGGGCTGGGCATGCAGTAAATGGAGAAGAGCGCAACCCTTATAGTAAATAAAGTCTCTCTTTTACTGAATAGATGTTGGGTGTCACAGTGCAAATACAAGCAGTAGGCACACTTCTTAAGTATTTCACAAAGGAAGAAGTTTCCCAAAAGGCTTTGTATAGGGCATAGAGAATATGACGGTCCCATCTATGTCTCTTTCTAGATATACCATGTTCCCTGCAATAACCAACTTTGGGGTGCAGTACTCGATCAGATGCCCAGTCTGTCTCAGTAGTGTGGTGGGTGCCAGAAGTAATTTAACCCAAACCACATGCAGTAAAGTCCAAAGCCATAAGCATGCATTACCTTTACTGTCTCTGTCCAAGCAATGTCCCATAAGGTGTTCAATCATCTAAAGAAATGTAATTCCTCTTTTCCCCAGTGGTTAATTACTACAGAGATGGTGTCTCCCTGTATCCACACACAGGCTTTTATTGTAGCATACTTGTCAGCAGCACACATTAGACAAGTCCTGCATCTTGCTTGATCACTAACCAGAGAAAATGGGACCAGCCCACTACTTGGCAACTATCGCTAAGAACTGCCAGTTAACTGTTTTCTACCCATACATAGCCTTTTTGGATCACATAGTGCATAGATCATAGAATCACAGTGAACATTGTGATCGCTTTCGTAAAGAACCACAACATTAATCCTTTAGCAGCGAACCATTTAATAACTATAGCAGTCAACCACTTGATCATTTTAGCCATGAACCTGCATGTAACTGCACTTGCATGCATGGCACTGCGCTCTGGACTCTGGTTCAGCGCTCTCTGTTTGTCTATGTGAGCAATGCAAGGCTTCAGGTTTCAGTATGTATGTAGTTACAATAAAGTCCGGGGGTGATGGTAGACTGGCAAAGTTTGGGCACCACTTGCTCACTAAACTTGGGGGGTAAGCACGCCTCAGTACAAAGCTTTCTCTGGGTTCCATAGGACTAGCTATACCATTGATTATGATGAAAGTGGACATGAAGATATAGTGCATAGATTTTCTGTTGAGTGTCCAATGAACCCCATTCTGGTGCTGTCGGCCATATTGGAACTACACACATTTGTCACAACTTGGTGCTAGTTCTATGTGCTATTATTTAAAGGGGTTATGCCATGATTTATGTAAAAAATGAAAATCAGGCAGAAAATAGTACATGAGAATCTCTTTCAGCCATATACCTCATATGGATCCAGAGATCTCTCCATTCATTGCTCCAGTTGTTCTGCTAGGTTCTCTTCAGACTGGCAGCCGAAGGGTGTGTCCTTTCTGCTACAAATATCTTCCTAACATGGCTCAGGAGGCGTTTCCTTTTAGCAGCTCTCTCCCCATCACAGCTCATGGGCCGTGTCGTTTCTGCTGCAGCTCTCCTCATGTGTCACAGCTTCTAAATGTAAATATAACGAGTGACAGTTGATGGATGGAACTGAGCATGAGTGACCACTTCAGAAGGTGGACGTGCATATTACTATGACATTTTTTCATGCTGGATTATCTTAAATAAAACATTTAAAGGTGACACACCCCTTTAAGACTCAAATCAATTCATAGTATTGTTCATTATGAAACCATTAGGTGAGAAAACCTCCCAAAGTTTTTGATATCTGCATGAAATCAGGGACAGCTGGAAGCTGTAACTAAAGTTATACAAGTTCAGGAATTTCTAAGCCTCAGAGTACACGGCGTCCTGTGAGCTCGTCTGCTGTTGCTTAATTGCTGCATATCTCTGATAAATTCTCAGCCCACTGTTTCCTCAAACTCTGCCGTATTTCTGCTGAAGTTACAGTAATTTAATTCATCCATCAATTTCTCACTTGCACTTTCACTAGCAAATTCAAAGCCAGATGGTATTACATCCCAATGTTGCTGGCCATACACAGAAACTTCTTGGGGTATTCCATGCGGGACGTAGACAAATCCCCAGCATGGAAAAGATTTGAAAGTATTATTCCAGTTGTTTCAAGCTATTAGATCTGTAGGGATTCCCACCGATCACGAGAATGGGGACCCCGTACCCTTTGCAGCCCCCTGAAAGAAGCAGAGTGGCTGGTCGCACATGCGCGTGGCAGCTCCATTCACTTCTATGGGACTAACGAAAAAAGCTGTGTACGGCGCTCCCCTATTTCTGGAATTCCCATAGAAATTAATGGAGCGACCGCACACATGTGCAACCGGCTGCCCCGGTCATTTCAGGTACGGGGCCCTCGTTCTCCCAGCAGTAGGACCCCCACTGATGCAATTGTTATCCCCTACCATGTGGATAGGGGATAACTTAAAGTGTAACTGTCATTCTTTTTTTATTTTTGTAATGTGTAGGGGCAGTGATACTGACTATTTTTGCAATATACTTTAATTACTGAAATTGTACAAGTCACGTCCAATTTACTTACCGGGTCTTTGACACTATAAAGTGTCATAGCTCCGGAGTCTCCGCTCTCCCAGAGAGCAGAGACACCGGGAAAGCCGGCAAGGGACCAATCAGAGTCTTGATAGATGGGTCTTGATAAATACAAAATAAAAAAGTGAAAAAAGTAAAAAATAAAAAAGTAAATAAAAATGTAAATAAAAATAAAATAAAAATTGTCTTTTCTCATATCCGTTTATTTAGGTCATTAAAAATGAAATAAATAAAAAAAACTACACATAATTGGTATCGCCACGTCCGTAACGACCTGACCCGACGGTAAACACCGTAAAAAATAATGTAGAAAAAAATGACGGAATTGCTGTTTTTGTCACCTCATTTCCACAAATAAATAAATAACAAGTCATCAAAAAGACATATATCCCTCAAAATGATACCAATAAAAACTACAGCCCGTCATGCAAAAAACAAGACCCCACACAGCTACATTGGTGAAAAATAAAAAATTTATGGACTTTAGTATATGGCAATGCAAAATATCATTTATTTTTAACACAAAAGTGATTTTATGCTGAAAAAGTAGCAAAGCATAAAAAAATACATAAATTTGGTATCGACATAACCGTATCAACCCACAGAATAAAATACTCATAATATTTACCACAAGAGGAGCCCCATAAAAAAATAAAAATAATAAACACTGACAGAATTGCCATTTTTTCCCACTTCACCTCCACAAAAAATGTAATAATAAGTGATCAAAAAGACACATGTACCCCAAAATTATACTAATAAAAACTACAGCCCGTCCTGCAAAAAAAAGTCCCCACACAGCTACATTGGTGAAAAAATACAAATGTTATGGGCCCTAAACTAATTTCAGCAAATTAAATGTTAGAAAATCCCGATGCCGCTCCTTCCCTTCTGAATGCTGCCATGCCCCAAACAGTGATTTATGACCACATATGAGGTGTTGCCGTATTAAGTAAAGAATGCATAACAAATTTTGGGGTGCATTTTCTCCTGTTACCCTTTGCAAAAATGAAATATTTGGGGCTAAAGCAACTTTATATAACTTTCACAGCCATGTGTTTCTAAATTCTATGAAATGCTTGTTGGGTCAAACCATTCACTTCACCACTAAATTTATTCCTTGAGGGGGTTGTTTCCAAAATGGGGTCATTTTTGGGGGTTTTCTTTCTAGAGGTACCCCAGAGTCTCTTCAAATGTGACATGGCACCTGAAAACCATTCCAACAAAATCTGCCCTCCGTTAACAATATGGCGCTCCTTTCCTTCTATGCCCTGCCGTGTGCCTATACAGCAGTTTACGACCACGTATGGGGTGTTTCTGTAAACTGCAGAATCAGGGTAATAACTATTGAGTTTCCTTTGGCTGATACCCTTGCTATGTTACAGGAAAATTATATTTAAATGGATAATCTGCCCCAAGCTACTGTGCTCGACCAACTCAAAAGCTGGTGGATCAATGACACCGCGAAAAAATGGGTACAAATGGAAACTAGCTTAACTCGTGCACCCTCATTGCAGCACTTACTTTCCAAAACGCCCCCTCGATCTACATCTATCACTAGTCAAGCTGGAATGTCGTTATGGACCAAATGCCCACTTATCCCGAAAATCCTTCCACTCAGGATTACAGATGCTCCGTTGTCAGCTTTCAGCGCCTGCTTGCCGGATACTGATTTCTCACAATGGGAATCTAAGGGAATCCTTTCAGTGTCCCGAATTTTAACTAATGGGGCCCTTATATCATTCACAGACTTAAAAGAGCGGTATCAAATCCAGTGGTCTGATTTTTATAAGTACCTTCAACTACGCCACCTCCTAGCATCCAAGAACATTACACAAACTACACATTCCTCTATGTATGCTGCATATTTCCAGAACCCCAGAATACGGAAGGGAGGTATTTCTGAGGCTTATAGGGGGTTGCAGCTCTCAGTTACTATATCAAAATTCCCGTTCCAGACTAAATGGGAGAAAGATTTAAATAAAACTTTTGCGCCAGCGCAATGGGCCTTTGTTTTCTCCCTGAGCTCTAAAACCTCGAAGTGTGTCGACCACCTGGAGGCCTCGAGAAAACTCCTTTATAGGTGGTATTATACCCCTTATCGCCTATCCATCATATATCCAACCACCTCAAATGTTTGCTGGCGATGCCTATCAGCAGTTGGCAACTTAATGCATATCTGGTGGACCTGCTCTGCTGTCAACTGTTTCTGGTCCAACATATTGTCACTTATAGGTGCTGTAATAGGGAAGGCACTCCCCACATCCCCGGAAATAGCATTGCTCTCCTTGGGGCTGGAATGTTTAGATTTAAAAGACCTCACTATTGCTTTTCATATACTAACAGTAACGAGAGTCGCAATAGCTAAAAGATGGAAGAGTAGGGACATCCCAACCATACCAGAAATCATTGCTAAAGTTCACTATAATTACGGCATGGAACTACTGATTGCAAAACAATTTTGCCGGTTATCAAGTGTCAGCGTCAAGTGGCGAAATTGGGCGTCTTATATATCCAAACACTATCCATCTTTACCAAATCCACAAGTTTAGAAGATATATACCTCAATTCTATTGCTTGATTTTAATTGTGGCGCAGTGTTTATTATTGTTTGTTGGTCGTCCTTTCACGGCCTTGTTTCTTTTTTTTTATATAAATGAAAACTTTTCATCCGATGTCTTCTATCCTGAATACTTGCAATGTGATGAGCAAATTATACTGTAATTTACGGTAATATGACACTGTGGAAGATGTTGTATGCTCCAATTTTCAAATAAAAAATTTGTGAAATATAAATGGATAATCTGCCAAAAAAAATGAAATTTCCCCTCCATTTTGCTTCAATTCTTGTGGAACACCTAAAGGGATAATAAAGTTAGTAAAATCACTTTTGAATAATTTGAGGGGTGTAGTTTCTAAAATGGGGTCATTTATGGGTGGTTTCTATTATGTAAGCCCCACAAAGTGACTTCATAGCTGAAATGGTCCTAAAAAAAAAGTGGGTTTTGGAAATTTTCGTAAAAATGTACTTCTAAACTTCTAAGCCTTCTAACTTCCTAAAAAAATAAAATGACATTTACAAAATGATGCCAACATAAAGTAGACATATGGGAAATATAAAGTAATAACTATCTTATGAAGTATCACTATCCATCTTAAAGGCAAAGAAATTCTAATTTAGAAAATAGAAAATTTTTCAAAATTTTCTCCAAATTTTGGATTTTTTAATGCATAAAGGTAAAACGTATCAACTCAAATTCACCACTAACATGAGGCACGATGTGTCACGAGAAAACAATCTCAGAATGGCTTGGATAAGTAAAAACGTTCCAAAGTTATTACTAGTGATGTGCGGCAGGGGCTATATTCAAATTTGCAATATTTCACGAATATTTGGGTGAATATTCGTCATATATTCGCGAATTCGAGATCGTTTTCTTGACTGAGAAAAACTGGCAATGTAATATTCGCGTAATGCGCGCGAAATACAGGCGTGGGTCACTTTTGCTACATTTTCCAAGCTGCTAGAAGTTTCCTGAGACTGGAGAAAATGGTTGGCACGGCAGAACATTAAAAATGGTTTTATATGCACATAGAGTTCTCCAATATATTCGCGATTGCGCTAATCGGCACTAATGATGCGAATATTTTGGCGCAATGCGTGAACCTTCACATTTTAGCAGGTCTGCATGTATGGACAGCAGAACCTATCACACTACTTAACACATTGCACTGCAACAGCTACACTATATCAGGATCTAACCTACACTGACTATCTCCCACCAACTATCTATATTATATATATATGAGCTATCTAACTAACTAACTAACTAACTATCTAATGTAATTACACAGCAAAGCACAGAGCACAGCAATGTCACTACTCTCTATCTCTGAACTGCAAAAAACTACAGAAAATGGCTGCTGAGGAGGTTCTTATATAGTAAGGGGTAGGCAGCTTTCCTATTGGTTGCTAGGGATGTTGCTAAGCTCTGACAAAGACATTGCAGCCTTCTCATTGGCCTACATGCAAGAAGGGAGGTTACTGATGAAAAAAAATCTAGAATATTCGAAATTACGAATATATATCACCATATTCTAAATATTTGAGAATTCTCAAAGTGCCGATATTCGCGGTAAATATTCGCGATTTGAATATTCGCGCCCAACATTAGTTATTACCACATAAAGTTGTCAGATTTGAAAAATGGGGCTCCGGCATTGGGTCCAAACTAGCTGTCGCTTGAAGGGGTTAGCATGTCTTAGTTATCTGCTTATTTTTTTTTTTAAACGTAACTTTTTTAATTTTGGGCTGACATTTTTGGCAGGGGCGTAACGATCGCAGTCACAGAGGGTGCGACTGCGACAGGGCCAGGAGGGGGAGGGGGCCTGCAAGTGTTTTTAGCCAGTCTCCTCTAATTTGCATTATATAAACCAGTGTGGCAGGGCAGATACCCATACCCTCTCCTGCGCCACCGCTGCGTTGTTATGTCATGTTGGCGAGACCCGGCGCTGGAGTTCATGGGTCTTGCGGGACGACATGATTACGCGGCGCAGCAGAGTGTATGACGGGATGTGTTCGCAATTGACAGCGCAAGCAGAGACGGAGCGGTTCAGAACAGAGATAAGTATTTTTTTTATGTAAGAATTTAGAAAGGGGGCCTGCTGGCCATAGAAGGGGCAACAAAATATATATACTGAGTGAGAAGGGGCAAAATAAGATATATACAGAGTGAGAAGGGGCAAAATAAGATATATACAGAGTGAGAAGGGGCAAAATAAGATATATACAGAGTGAGAAGGGGCAAAATAAGATACATACAGAGTGAGGAGGGGCAAAATAAGATGTATACAGAGTAAGAAGGGGCAAAATAAGATACATACAGAGTGAGGAGGGGCAAAATAAGATATATACAGAGTGAGAAGGGCCAAAATAAGATATATACAGAGTGAGAAGGGGCAAAATAAGATACATACAGAGTGAGAAGGGGCAAAATAAGATACATACAGAGTGAGAAGGGGCAAAATAAGATATATACAGAGTGAGAAGGGGCAAAATAAGATATATACAGAGTGAGAAGGGGCAAAATAAGATATATACAGAGTGAGAAGGGGCAAAATAAGATATATACAGAGTGAGAAGGGGCAAAATAAGATACATACAGAGTGAGAAGGGGCAAAATAAGATACATACAGAGTGAGAAGGGGCAAAATAAGATACATACAGAGTGAGAAGGGGCAAAATAAGATACATACAGAGTGAGGAGGGGCAAAATAAGATACATACAGAGTGAGAAGGGGCAAAATAAGATACATACAGAGTGAGAAGGGGCAAAATAAGATACATACAGAGTGAGAAGGGGCAAAATAAGATACATACAGAGTGAGAAGGGGCAAAATAAGATACATACAGAGTGAGAAGGGGCAAAATAAGATACATACAGAGTGAGAAGGGGCAAAATAAGATACATACAGAGTGAGAAGGGGCAAAATAAGATACATACAGAGTGAGAAGGGGCAAAATAAGATACATACAGAGTGAGAAGGGGCAAAATAAGATATATACAGAGTGAGAAGGGGCAAAATAAGATATATACAGAGTGAGAAGGGGCAAAATAAGATATATACAGAGTGAGAAGGGGCAAAATAAGATATATACAGAGTGAGAAGGGGCAAAATAAGATATATACAGAGTGAGAAGGGGCAAAATAAGATACATACAGAGTGAGAAGGGGCAAAATAAGATATATACAGAGTGAGAAGGGGCAAAATAAGATATATACAGAGTGAGAAGGGGCAAAATAAGATACATACAGAGTGAGAAGGGGCAAAATAAGATATATACAGAGTGAGAAGGGGCAAAATAAGATACATACAGAGTGAGAAGGGGCAAAATAAGATATATACAGAGTGAGAAGGGGCAAAATAAGATACATACAGAGTGAGAAGGGGCAAAATAAGATATATACAGAGTGAGAAGGGCCAAAATAAGATACATACAGAGTGAGAAGGGGCAAAATAAGATATATACAGAGTGAGAAGGGCCAAAATAAGATATATACAGAGTGAGAAGGGGCAAAATAAGATACAGAGTGAGAAGGGGCAAAATAAGATACATACAGAGTAAGAAGAGGCAAAATAAGATACATACAGAATGAGAAGGGGCAAAATAAGATACATACAGAGTAAGAAGGGGCAAAATAAGATACATACAGAATGAGAAGGGGCAAAATAAGATATATACAGAGTGAGAAGGGGCAAAATAAAGATATATACAGAGTGAGGGGGCAAAATAAAATATATACAGCGTTGAAGGGGGCCAAATTCAAACCCATAATGGGGCTCATAGAATTCTAATTACGCCAATGATTTTGGGCTTTGGAACCGGTTTCTGGTTTTCCATAGAGTTTTGGACTCATCTTACAATGGTTGTCCTGGAACCAATTAATATTGTATCTTGAGGGACCACTGTATAACATTGCTGTTGCACCTAGAAGCTCTGCTCTCTCCACAACTGCTGCACCCCATGATCTTGGTCTATACAAGGGATGCTCAACCTGCGGCCCTCCATTTGTTGCAAAACTCCCAGCATGCTTGGACAGCCTACAGCATCAGACTACAGTAGGGCATGGTAGGAGTTGTAGTTTTACAACAGTTGGAGGGCTGCAGGTTGAGCACCCCGGGTCTATACAGATCACTTTTCAGCAGTCACCTCATTATCATCACAGGCAGGATTACAATGACAGATCTATCTATCTATCTATCATATCCTATTTATCTTATCTATCTACTACGGTATATTCTATCTATCGGACCCACCATTCACAATAGGTGATCATCAAAGCTTATCTACTCCCTCTCCCTACACAGGCCACAGAGTATGCCCACAATACTCTCTCATACAAGAAAATGAGATCCCCTCTTGTCTATTCTGTCAAATGGCCCATGCGGCTGCTGTAAAGCATATCTCTATTCTCTAGATGCTTTAACCCCTTAGTGACCAAGCCTGTTTGGGCCTTAATGACCAAGCCAAATTTTGGAAATCTGACATGTGTCATTTTAGCTTAGAATAACTTTGTAACGGTTTTGCACATCAAAGTAATTCTGACATTGTTTTCTCGTCACATATTGTACTTTACTTAGGTGGTAAAATTCTACCAATAAAATATGCGCATCTTTATAAAAAAAGTGAAAATTTATGAAAATTTGTAAAAATTGGCACATTTTCCTATTTTCAACTGCAATATTTCACATACATACATAAATACTATTCAATATTTTTATCAGAAATATATTTCCACATCTTTACTTTATTTTGGCTGCACTTACAAAAAAATTTTTTATTTATTTTTATTTAGGAGACTTAACATTTTAACATAAATTTAAAATTTTTTGAAGTACATATTTTTTCCTGCAACAAGCCAAGTTTGCAGAGGCTTATAAGTGTCAGATTAATAGAACCCCCCAAAAGTGATCCCATTTTAAAAACTAGGCCCCTAATGTATTTATCTATGGGTGTAATGAGTTTTTTTGACCCACTAGTTTTTTAGAGAAATTAATGCTAAGAAGGTGAAAACAATTGTTTTTTCATTTTTTTACACAAAAGTAATAATTTTAAGTCATATTTTTCTACAGAGCACATAAAAATGAAGATGTACACCCCAAAATGTATCACCCCGTTTCTCCTGTCTTCAGAAATACCCCCATTGTGGCCCTAATCTTATGTCTTGACAAACGTCAGGGCCCAAACATAAAGGAGCACCCAGTTGTTTTCAAAACACAAAATTTCCTTGAAAATGGTTCAGGTCCCATTGCACACTTGTAATGGCGTTGAGCTGCCAAAACAATAGAGAACCCCCATAATGGACCCCATTTTGAAAACTAGACCCCCTAAGGTATTTATCTAGGGGTGTAGTGAGCATTTAAACCCCCTAGTTTTTTGTAGAAATTAATGCAAAGCAGGCGGAAAAAATATATTTTTAATTTTTTACACAAAAGTGTCAATTTAAAGAAGATTTTTTTTCTACAGAGCACATGAAAATGAAGATGTACACTCCAGGAGGAGGTGGTGACTTCTACCACCATAGGGCTATGGGGTCTGGGGATGGAATCGGAGTCCCCGCTATCTGAAAATATTTCCGCCTCTGAAGCGGTGTCAGATTCAGAGTGGTCAGAGCAGAGAAATTCGTAGGCCTGCTCTGCACTGAATAATCTCTGAGCCATTTTTTTTTTCTGTACAGCTCAGAAAGAAATTAAAATAACTGACCGTCCCTAATAGACTGGTAATGGACGGAAAATGACTGACACCCACTGACGGACTGACACCCACCGACTGATGGAGTGACACCCACCGACTGACTGACTGACACCCACCGACTGACTGACTGACACCCACCGACGGACTGACTGACACCCACCGACGGACTGACACCCACCGACGGACTGACACCCACTGACCGCCAGTAACAGACGGACACAGGGTCCCTAATAATGATAATTGACCGTCGCTAATAGACGTCTAATGATGGACGCCTAATCACGGACACCCACTGACCGCCAGTTACTGACGGACAGTTATATAATAAGGCAGATCTTCAGCACAGTAACCAGTGCGCCATTTTTTTTTTTTTTTTATTAGATGGGGGGTGGGGCGGCCTAATAATTTTATTTAAAGATATCTGGGGGCCATATTGCTGAGGAGAGAGACCTTACTGTGAGCGGCGGCGGCCGGCTTTCAGTCTGCGCATGCGCCGGGCCGCCGCCGCCATCTTTCTTGAGGGTAAGGGGGGGGTGGGGGTGAGGATCGGGACCTAGCTTAGGGCCAGAAGCGCTGGGGGACCCGATCACTGCACCGGAGACTTTCTCCCTCCTCTCTTACATGAGAGGAGGGAGAAAGTTTAGTGCGGGCAGCTCCGCTGCCGGCATTTTCTGTGATCGCCGTGATAAGGTGTATCACGGCGATCACGTGATCAGAGACCGCTTGATCAGAGACCTCTGGTAGCTGCGGGCACGGAACTACAGCGATTGATTTTATCGCTAACTTGGGCTGAAGTGCCGCCGTAAAAAGGCCCCAAGCCCCCTTAGTGAAAACACGTATGGGTGGTCACTAAGGGGTTAAAAGCATATACAAAAAAATAGAATAAAAAATCTGCAATCAGAAAATAAAAATCAGATTAGAGAATAAGGATATATGTCACTAGCCGGATTTAACTGGCAGAAAAAAATTATAGGCGACACATTCCCTTTAAGAAAATAAACCCATGGGAACTCCTTATTGTAACCATATAGCTTTTTCGCATGCTTTCTAATGGACCATGCAACATGTAACATTTGGGATAAGGAATGTGGTGCTGTATGTTTCTCATAGACATCAAGTACAAGGGATATCCCAGCTGAGTCACACCCCCCCAAAAAAAACAAAAACTCTAAAAGGGCACGTTGGGGAATAATTTAATTTCTCATCCTTGAGTCATACATACTACCGTAACATTACAGTCAGATTACTGTAATAATAGCAGGGAGATGTCCACATAGTATAACACACTGCATGGTTCTGTGGTCGCCGTCATGCAATAGAGGGAATGTATGCATATAGGATGAGAGACGCAGACAATCAGACTGTTTTCCCAGACTTACTTCCTTCCACCGCCTGATGCATGGTGCACTATGTCGCAACACAGTGCGGCTTGCCAAGCTGTGCACATTGACTGCCCGTGTAGTGGGAAGTCCCTCATTTCAAAATTTCATCCACTTGTGCGTTTAGGAAGCAATTCCCCTTAATAAAGCAGCCTGTATTATAGTAACAGGAACTACAGTGTCCGCAGTGCCTGGTGGAAGGTAACACGCAACCAAGAAACAGGCACAATCATCAAAACAGGAAAAGGAAGCAATTCTTCTCCAACGGTATCAACATCCCTGGATAACCCTTCACTGGCCCTTCATCCCTTATTTTGCAATCAGGTACTCTACACTCAAAATTCTTGGCCGTAGCATTTGTCAATGTACCGTTTACAATAAATCTGGTTGGGGCGGACTTGGAACTTAAAGGGTAAGGGCCCTTGCACACGACCACACGGTCCGTGAGTGGGCCATAAGTCCTGGAGGGGCATAGATCGTGCGCACGGGAGAGCACAGCATCATAGATTACAATGATGCTGTGCATGTCGGGCCGCCCGCGGGGCTATTGTGCTGCACTCATAAAATCATATGAGTGCGGGACAATAGCAGCGCGAGGGTGGCCCGACATGCACAGCATCATTGTAATCTATGATGCTGTGCGCTCCCGTGCGCACAATCCATGCCCCTCCGGGACTTATGGCCCACTCACGGACCGTATGTCTCAGAGGGCATACGGTCGCGTGCAAGGGCCCTAACTATCATGTTTTTATCAAAAAATCCATTTTAGCATATGTTACTGCTGCAGCAGCATTATGCATAAAGCAATCTTTAGTTTCTTCGCATACCACTGTTTTCCTTGAGTTTTTCCCTTAGTTACAGCTGTTTAAACGTTTACAATATGAGGACCTTCTCAAGATGGCTCCTCTGCAGTTCTCTGAGGCCAAAACTGCTTTCCCTCACTTCCCATACACACTTGCTTTATCCAGCAGCTCCCTGCCAGCCAATCAGATTAGATCACTGAGAGACACGCCTCCTCACTCTGAAGCCTAATGCAGGCATGCAGTGTGAAGGACCGCCCATCCGAATTCCTGTCTTCTTAGGGCTCTTTCACACCTGCGTTGTTGTCTTCCGGCATAGAGTTCCGTCGTCGGGGCTCTATGCCGGAAGAATCCTGATCAGGATTATCCTAATGCATTCTGAATGGAGAGAAATCTGTTCAGGATGCATCAGGATGTCTTCAGTTCCGGAACGGAACGTTTTTTGGCCGGAGAAAATACCGCAGCATGCTGCGCTTTTTGCTCCGGCCAAAAATCCGGAACACTTGCCGCAAGGCCGGATCCGAAATTAATGCCCATTGAAAGGCATTGATCCGGATCCGGCCTTAAGCTAAACGTCGTTTCGGCGCATTGCCGCATCCGACATTTAGCTTTTTCAGAGTGGTTACCATGGCTGCCGGGACGCTAAAGTCCTGGCAGCCATGGTAAAGTGTAGTGGGGAGCGGGGAGCAGTGTACTTACCGTCCGTGCGGCTCCCCGGGCGCTCCAGAGTGACGTCAGGGCGCCCCAAGCGCATGGATCATGTGATCACATGGATCACGTCATCCATGCGCATGGGGCGCTCTGACGTCATTCTGGAGCGCCCGGGGAGCCGCACGGACTGTAAGTATACCGCTCCCCCGCTCCCCACTACTACTATGGCAACCAGGACTTTAATAGCGTCCTGGGTGCCATAGTAACACTGAACGCATTTGGAAGACGGTTCCGTCTTCAAATGCTTTCAGTACACTTGCGTTTTTCCGGATCCGGAGTGTAATTCCGGCAAGTGGAGTACACGCCGGATCCGGACAACGCAAGTGTGAAAGAGGCCTTAGCCGGAGACAGACAAGCCCTAGCAACTGTCTTTTAAGGGAGCAGTGGAAAGGGACAGAGGACATTAATGAAAGCTGTTATTATAAGGTAATTACAGATCTTTTGACAATCATTGACAGACTAAGGCCTCATGCACACGGCCGTTGTTTTGGTCTGCATCCGAGCCGCAGTTTTTGTGGCTTGGATGCGAACCCATTCACTTCAATGGGGCCGCAAAAGATGCTGACAGCACTCCGTGTGCTGTCCGCATCCGTTGCTCCATTTCGTGGTCCGCAAAAAAAATATAACTGTCCTATTCTTGTCCATTTTGCGGACAAGAATAGGCAGTTATATTAATGGCTGTCCGTGCCGGGACTCACACGGACGCCATCGGTCATGTGCATGTAGCCTAACTTAGGTATACATGACTAGCTCTAATAAACTAGCAAATAAAATAAAAATATGACAGTTACCCTTTAAAATGGCCCTGGTAAAAAAACTAAATGTGGCCCCATGTTGTAGGAGGATCCAAACTGACATAAGGCAGGGCAACACAAGTAGGAGGGGCCAGCAATACTTTAGTGCAGCACAAAATACCGCCCCTGCAGAACCAAATACCACAGTGCAGCAGAAAATACTACCCCAGCAGAACCAAATACCACAGTGCAGCACAAAATACTGCCCCAATAGAACCAAATACCATAGTGCAGCACAATATACCGCCCCAATAGAACCAAATACCACAGTGCAGTACAATATACCGCCCCAGCAGAACTAAATAACGCAGTGCAGCAGAAAATACTGCCCCTGCAGAACCAAATACCACAGTGCAGTACAATATACCGCCCCAGCAGAACCAAATACCACAGTGCAGCAGAAAATACTACCCCAGCAGAACCAAATACCACAGTGCAGCACAATACACTATCCCAGCAGAACCAAATACCACAGTGCAGCACAATACACTATCCCAGCAGAACCAAATACCACAGTGCAGCACAATACACTATCCCAGCAGAACCAAATACCACAGTGCAGCACAATACACTATCCCAGCAGAACCAAATACCACAGTGCAGCACAAAATACTGCCACCTCCGCCACAGTATTCAACCATATTACCTTTCTGAGGACTACTGCATTCAGGAGGGCACCTGAGGCTAAGGTGCCGCAATCCAATAAGCACAGGAACAAGGAGCCAGGAACACAGCTAGTGAGTCAGAGACTATCACTGGTATATGGCCAGGAAGGGGTTTATATAGAGCGCTGAGTCCCTGGATTAGAACCTGATTGGTCCATGACTCGGTGCTCCATTAGTCAGTACACTAGTACACAGTAATAGAGCAGCTGAGCAATCAGCCCACTGCTAGTTTCCTCCAGCACACGCCCCCTGTGGGGAGAAACAGAGTATTGCATCCTGTTGCTAAGGATGCTGTTGCATCACCAGGGGACGTGGCTCAGCAGCGTAAGATCCTCAACAAAAGCTACATACTGGGGGAGATTCATCAAAACTGGTGTGAAGGAAAACTGGCTTAGTTGCCCATAGCAACAAATCAGATTCCACCTTTCATTTTCCAAAGGAGCTGTCCAAAATGAAAGGTGGAATCTGATTGGTTGCTATGGGCAACTAAGCCAGTTCTACTTTACACTAGTTTTGATAAATCTCCCCCGCTGTGTTCTACAGATTATGGGGATTTTTTATGTAGATTTCATGCAGATTTAGCACATACATGGACAAACTTATATACACACTTACTACACAAGGACGCACAAATACACACATATAGCACGTACATGGACGCACTCATACACCACACATGGGCACATTCATATACGTGTTCAACAGACATGGGTGCACTCATACACATGTTGAACCCACGCACCACACACTTAAAGGGGCTGTCTCACTTCAGCCAATGGCACTTATCAGAAAGTTAACAAATGCCACTTACTAATGTATTATTATCTATATTTCCTCCTTTGCGGGCTTGATTCATTCTTCCATCTCATCATACACTTCTCGTTTCCATGGTTACGACCACCCTGCCAGGGCCGGCTCCAGGTTCATGTGGGCCCTTGGGCGATAAAGTCTCAATGGGCCCCCTTACACAGTGATAACTCTCTGAGTACAGATAATATAGTAGATATCACCTACAGTCCTATGTAACAGCACAGATAACACAGTCATGGCTATCTGAGTACAGAAAATGTAGTATTGTTACCTGCAGTCATATGTAAAACCACAGATAACACTAATAATGTGGTAGTGTTACCTGCAGTCCTATGTAAAACCACAGATAACACTAATAATGTGGTAGTGGTAGTGTTAGGCTACTTTCACACTAGCGTTCTGCTGTCCGCTCGTGAGCTCCGTTTGAAGGGGCTCACGAGCGGAGCAGAACGCTTCCGTCCAGCCCTGATGCAGTCTGAATGGATGCGGATCCGCTCAGACTGCATCAGTCTGGCGGCGTTCAGCCTCCGCTCCGCTCGCCTCCGCACGGCCAGGCGGACAGCTGAACGCTGCTTGCAGCGTTCGGGTGTCCGCCTGGCCGTGCGGAGGCGTGCGGATCCGTCCAGACTTACAATGTAAGTCAATGGGAACGGATCCGCTTGAAGATGACACCATATGGCTCAATCTTCAAGCGGATCCGTCCCCCATTGACTTTACATTGAAAGTCTGAACGGATCCGCTCAGGCTACTTTCGCACTTAGAAATTTTTCTAAGTTATTAATGCAGACGGATCCGTACTGAACGGAGCCTCCGTCTGCATTAATATGATCGGATCCGTTCAGAACGGATCCGATCAAGCGCTAGTGTGAAAGTAGCCTTACCTGCAGTCCTATGTGAAACCACAGATAACACTAGTGTAGATCAGGTGGTAGTGTTACCTACGTCCTTAGTGTGCCTCCCTGTGTCTCCCCCACAAACTCCATGCTGGCGGCGCTGCCTCCTCTTCCATCTTCTTCTTCTTGCCCCGCACAGAACGTCCTGATGCAGCTGCGTCAAGACATAGGAACACTGTGGGCATGGTGATGGTGACACACAGAGACACACACACACACACACACACACACACACACAGGGATAGACACACAAACAGGGAGAGACAGACAGACACACACACAGGGAGATACACACACACAGGGAGAGATACACACACAGGGACAGACAGACACACACACAGGGACAGACACACACACACACACACAGGGAGAGACACAAACACAGGGACACACAGACATACAGACACACACACACACACACACACACAGGGACAGACAGACACACACACAGGGACAGACAGACAGACACACACAGGGACAGACAGACAGACACACACACAGGGACAGACACACACACACACACGGAGAGACACACACACAGGGACACACAGACATACAGACACACACACACACACAGGGACAGACAGACACACACACAGGGACAGACAGACAGACACACACAGGGACAGACAGACACACACACACACACAGGGACAGACAGACACACACACAGGGACAGACAGACACACACACACACAGGGACAGACACACAGCTAGGCCTCGCCACATTCCAGCCAGACTCCTGTCTGTACAGGAACACAGCTCTCTGCTCCTCTGGCTCCTCCCCCACTGGTCACATGGGCGGATGACATCAGGAAGGTCCTTTAGCTCGGTAGGAAACTCCATCTACCCTGAGTCCTGGGGCCGCCCACCCCAGCAGTGCACATGGCAAAAATTGTCTGCATTGCTGCGGTGAGCTGCCCTAGAATTTGGAACAGGCAGTTTAATGAAGACCAGGACACAGCTGCAAGAGTGAAGGGGCACAGAGGTCCCCACAGGGAGCAGTGGGCCCCGACACTTGCCCTAGTGTGCCGGGTGCTGGCGCCGGTGTTCTGCCAAATCTCTATACCTTGCCAAAAGTCTATACCGGAAGTATAGAAGTACTTCGTACACCGGGCGTGCGCACTTAGGGGTATAGAGATTTTGCAGCGCAAAATGTTGCATCAGATCTCCCTACCCCTGAGTGCGCAGGCGCCCACAAATTATCAGTTGCAGTTCAGCTCTACTATGTGGTGAGCTCGGTTTCCAGCACTCAGCTCTGCGGTAAAGATGAACTGCAACTGATGATTTGTGGGCGCCTGCGCACTCAGGGGTAGGGAGATCTGATGAAACATTTTGCGCTGCAAAATCTCTATACCCCTAAGTGCGCACGCGCGGTGTACGAAGTACTTCTATCGCGGCACTGCAATAATTCTTTGCTAACCCGGTGGATGTGCGCTTGCGCAGCGCCGTGCACACCCTCCTCCAGCTGATTCCTTGGCGATCTCGCTACTTCCGGTGCGGCCGTGTCACTTCTGGTATAGACTTTTGGCAAGATATGGAGATTTGGCAGAACACTGGCCCTGCACCCTGCAATTCAGCAGCGGTGGTCGTGCTTGCACACACTAGAGGAAAAAAAGGCGTCAGGGACTGTGGGAGTGTGCATATGACAGTACTTTTTCCTATAGTGTGCAAGTATGGCCATCGCTGCTGGATTACAGGGTGGTCATAACTATGGAATCGCAAAGTGTATAATGTGATGGAAAAATAAATTAAACTAGCAAAGGAGGCAATATGGACAATCACAATATATTAGTAAGTGCCTGGTATTAACTTTCTCTACACGATGAATGCCATTTGCTGAAGTGAGACAACCCCTTTAAGGATGCACTCATATAAATAGAGCAATATACACACAGTGTATGTATGTATATACCAGCCTCTCACTGACGAGTCCCAGCGGTCCCGGTGCTCCTTGCGCTGCCATCTGCTGTACTTTCTGATGTCCGCGCTGCTTTCAGGGGTGTACCTGTTTGATCTATTTCATACATACCAGGATGAACTTATTACACTTCTTGAAAACTGTCTATTTATGTGAAAATAGGTGAAAATGTGAAATTGGTATTTTTTTTTTTGTCTGACTTTAACCCTGAAAATGTCTGTAATTTCCCCTCTAGGCAACAAAAAATAATCTTGCCATTTAGTACAGAACTAATCTTCAGCTCTGATAGCTGAGTGACAGGATGAAGGACTACGGAGGTATGGTAGGCGCTGAAGCGGCTCACCTCAGCTCTGGGGGGACAGTCCCTTGTCTTGGGAGTTCATGATCAGATATCTTACATATGTGGTGACAATGTTTTATGTCAACCCCTTATTTACGGGAAGTTGGCTGATTGTCTTAGTAGTAGACTTTAAAGGGTTTTCTAGGAATTTCTAACTGATGACCTATCTTCAGGATAGGTCATCAGTATCTGATCGGTGAGGGTCCGACATCCGGGACCCCCGCCGATCAGTTATTTTGAAAAGGCAGCAGCGCTCCTTATGGTAGCTTACCAAGCACAGCACCGTACATTGTATCGTGGCAATGTTTGGTATTGCGCTCAGCTCCATTCACTTCTATAGGGCTGAGCTGCTCCTAGGCCACGTGACCGATGAACGTGTCATCACCCGGCCTAGGAAAAGCAGAGAGAAGGCCAGGGCGCTCACAGGACCACCGCTGCCTTCTCAAACAGCTGATCATGGGGGTCCCGGATGTTGGACCCCCCACCGATCAGATACTGATGACCTCGGAAAATGCCTGATCACTAGTGATGAGCGGCAGGGGTCATATTCGAATTTGCGATATTTCACGAATATTTTGTAGAATATTCGCTGATTATTTGCGAATTCGAATATTCGTTATAATCTCAGATTTTTTTAACTTGAAAAATCGACAAGGTAATGATCGCGTAATATGCGAATATTAGTTTTTTCGAATATTCGTAATATTCTAAAACAAGAATATATATCAATATAGCGAATATTCAAAAAAAATAAACGAATATAGAGCAATTTGGCTAATATAGTGCTATAATCTTTTTTTTCAATAGTTGAAATTCAATCTGAACTTCAGATGAGAAAAAAATTACAACTATTAGACAAAGAAGATTATAGGACTATATTAGCTAAATTTCTCTATATTCGTTTTTTTCGAATATTCGCTATATTGCTATATATTCTTGTTTTAGAATATTGAATATTCGAAAAAACAGATATATATGATATAGTGCTATATATTTGTTTTTTAGAATATTCATCATTTTTCCCATTTAGGCCTCCTGCACACGACCGTTGTGTGCACCCGTGGCCGTTGTGCCGTTTTCCGTTTTTTTTCGCGGACCCATTGACTTTCAATGGG
The DNA here is from genome assembly GCF_905171765.1 of Bufo bufo. Lineage (NCBI taxonomy): Eukaryota > Metazoa > Chordata > Amphibia > Anura > Bufonidae > Bufo > Bufo bufo. Next base: position 786,667,650 of record NC_053390.1, on the reverse strand, counting down.
TCCGTGGAAAAAACGGAAAATGCACCGTTTTGCAGCCGCATCCGTGATCCGTGTTTCATGACCGTGAAAAAAATATGACCTGTCCTATTTTTTTCACGGCCAACGGTTCACGGACCCATTCAAGTCAATGGGTCCGTGAAAGAACACAGATGCACACAAGATTGGCATCCGTGTCCGTGATCCGTGGCCGTAGGTTAGTTTTTATACAGACGGATCCGAAGATCCGTCTGCATAAAGCTTTTTCAAAGCTGAGTTTTCACTTCGTGAAAACTCAGAACCGACAGTATATTCTAACACAGAAGCGTTCCCATGGTGATGGGGACGCTTCTAGTTAGAATACACTACAAACTGTGTACAAGACTGCCCCCTGCTGCCTGGCAGCACCCGATCTCTTACAGGGGGCCGTGATCAGCACAATTAACCCCTTCAGGTGCGGCACCTGAAAGGGTTAATTGTACTATCATATCCCCCTGTAAGAGAAGAGATCAGGGCTGCCAGGCAGCAGGGGGCAGACCCCCCCCCCCCCTCCCCAGTTTGAATATCATTGATGGCCAGTGCGGCCCCCCCCCTTCCTCCCTCTATTGTAATTATTCGTTGGTGGCACAGTGTGCGCCCCCCCCCTCCCTCCCTCTATTGTAATAATTCGTTGGTGGCACAGTGTGCGCCCCCCATCGGCCCCCCTCCATCTATAGCATTAACAACATTGGTGGCCTCCCATCTCCCCCCCCCCCCCCATCATCATTGGTGGCAGCGGAGTTCCGATCGGAGTCCCAGTTTAATTGCTGGGGCTCCGATCGGTAACCATGGCAACCAGGACGCTACTACAGTCCTGGTTGCCATGGTTACATAGCAATAGTGCAATAGTAGAAGATTCATACTTACCGGCTGCTGCGATGTTCGTGTCCGGCCGGGAGCTCCACCTACTGGTAAGTGACAGCCTCAGGTCTGTGCGGCGCATTGCTAAATGAACTGTCACTTACCAGTAGGAGGAGCTCCCGGCCGGACACGAACATCGCAGCTCCCAGGTAAGTATGAATCTTTTACTATTGTACTATTGCTAGTAACCCGCTGCCACCAATGATCGGGGGGGGGGGAAGATGGGAGGCCGCACACTGGCCACCAATGTTGTTAATGCTATAGAGGGAGGGGGGGGGGGCCGATGGGGGGCGCACACTGTGCCACCAACGATTTATTACAATAGGGGGAGGAAGGGGGGGGGGGCGGGGGGGCGCACACTGTGCCACCAACGATTTATTACAATAGAGGGAGGAAGGGGGGGGGGCGCACACTGTGCCACCAACGATTTATTACAATAGAGGGAGGAAGGGGGGGGGCGCACACTGTGCCACCAACGAATTATTACAATAGAAGGAGAAAGGGGGGGGGGGGCCGCACTGGCCACCAATGATATTCAAACTGGGGAGGGGGGGGGGGGGTTCTGCCCCCTGCTGCCTGGCAGCCCTGATCTCTTACAGGGGGATATGATAGTACAATTAACCCCTTCAGGTGCCGCACCTGAGGGGTTAATTGTGCTGATCACGGCCCCCTGTAAGAGATCGGATGCTGCTAGGCAGCAGGGGGCAGTCATGTACACAGTTTGTAGTATATTCTAACTAGAAGCGTCCCCATCACCATGGGAACGCCTCTGTGTTAGAATATACTGTCGGAAATGAGGTTTCACGATCTAACTCATATCCGACAGTATATTCTAACATAGAGGCGTTCCCATGGTGATGGGGACGCTTCAATTTAAAATATACCATCGGATTGGAGAAAACTCCGATCCGATGGTATAAAAGGGACTCCAGACTTTACATTGAAAGTCAATGGGGACGGATCCGTTTGAAATGGCACCATATTGTGTCAACGTCAAACGGATCCGTCCCCATTGACTTGCATTGTAATTTAGGACGGATCCGTTTGGCTCCGCACGGCCAGGCGGACACCAAAACGACTTTTTTTTCATGTCCATGGATCCTCCAAAAATCAAGGAAGACCCACGGACGAAAAAACGGTCACGGATCACGGACCTACGGACCCCAAAAAAATACGTTCGTGTGCAGGAGGCCTAAAAGTCATGATTCCTCCCTGCTTTTTGCTTGTGGGCCAATAAGTCATTGGCCCACAAGCAAGAAGCAGGGAGGAATCATGTTTTTACTCGGCAATTGAAAAATTTGCGCTAAAAATTAGCATTACGAAAATTCGCAATAAAAAAATCTTGAATATTCGAAATTCCGAATATATATCACAATTTTCTAAATATTCGTGAATTTTTGAAGTACCTATATTCGCGATAAAAATTTGCAATTCGAATATATTCGTGATCAACACTACTGATCACCTAGTCACACTCCCTTCCACATGTCCTCACCTTTTTCCTAACAAACTGTATATTTGGTAGGTAAGCAAGACAACAGAAGCAGATGAAAGAGTGTCAGACCACATGATCAGACTTTTTTGTAGTCTGTTACCAAGGAAACAGATAGGTCTCAATAACATTTTTCCACAAATTTTTTTTAGTAGAGTGTTTATTTGTAAAGTTGCTTTATTTTTCACTTCACATGAATCTGAGCAATAAATAATTGTTGAGCAATTAAATACATGCCTATCAATTGCAAATGGGTATACAGTAGGTATTTATAAGAAGGGGATTCCTGGTAGTCATTTACCGTATTAAACGGTTATCAAGTTGAGACTTTATGACTAGACTACTATCTATACCCAGCATGCCCGACAGCTGCAGTATTGCAGTTTTGCTACAGCTTGAAGGCCATACATTGGACATAGCTGTGTTAGATAAAATCTTATGGGGTCATTTATCAAACTGGTGTAAAGTAGAACTGGCTTAGTTGCCCATAGCAACCAATCAGATTTCACCTTTCATTTTTGACAGCTCCGTTGGAAAATAAAAGGTGGAATCCGATTGGTTGCTATGGGCAACTAAGCCTGTTCTAATTTACACCAGTTTGATAAATGACCCAATTTGTATAGGTAAATATGTATTTTTTTTGTTGTTGTATGACTTAGTTCTAAATACACTAGGGGGCTGCCTGGCATAGGATGTGACTTTTTGTGAAATTTCAATTGTCGCAGATAGTAAATGTGCCATAATCCATAAGACGCAGGGGCGTTTTTCCCCCACTTCGGGGGAAAAAACGGCATCTTATGCGGCGAAAAATACGGTAGATTTAATTAATCTTTGGTTTGCAGTTTTCTCTTATCCCCCATGCTTTAATCCTACTTCCTGGTTTGTCATGTGTCTGCTGTCCCATCATTCCTTAGGACAGTGAGATGTGTCCTAACATCAACTGACACTTAGTTAGAGTGTCACACTTACCACACCCCTTGGGGCAGATTTATCATAACTGAACTCCATAATTCTGGCTTCAAAAAGTCGCAAAAGAGGGCTTTTTCAACTTTTTGTTCTCACTTGTGCAAAAATTTTTCGAGTTTTTGCAGTCCTACACAACTCACTCCAGTTTTGAAATATGAGAAGAAAAGTGGACGCAGTTAGCTATGTTAAAGAGTTTCACTCCAGGTTGAGATTTTTTTAAAATGTCGCAAAAAAAAGTCACAATCTCACACCAGGAGCATGGTGGAGTAGGAAAACTAGAGGAGCTTTTCTAGACAAAAGTGTTAGGGCTCTTTCACATGAGCGGATGCCGTGCGTGTCATCCCCAGCGTGAATGAGAGCCAAGCCGCGTTCCGGACAGCAGAGACACGGAGCAGTAACATGACTGATAACGCTCCGTGCCTCTCTGTGACCTTTTTACTACAAAATCACAGTGAGATAAAGTTGTCACCGTGATTTTGTAGTAAAAAGGTCACAGAGAGGCAAAGAGCATTATCAATCATGTTACTGCTCCGTGTCTCTGCTGTCCGGAGCGCGGCTTGGCTCTCATTCACGCTGCGGATTCCTAGCACGGCATCCGCTAGTGTGAAACAGCCCTTAGGTCCCTTTCACACGAGTGAGATACCAGCGCGTGTGCAATGCGTAAAGTGAACGCATAGCACCCGCACTGAATCCTGACCCATTTATTTCAATGGGTCTGTGTACATGTACATTTTTTCTTTCACGCATCAGTTCTGCGTTGCGTGAAAAACGTGAACGAAATTGCAGACAAAATGGTGCGAGTTTCACTGAACGCACCCTAAACGCATCCGAACCTAATCCGTCACGCTCGTGTGAAAGAGGCCTTAGGTTTAAAGATCAGACAAATTTATCAAACAACTTGTGACATTTGATAAATGCATAAAGTACTCGAATGTAGACTCAAGCAAAACTGACTTCAAATATTCCCCTCATGATAAATTCCCCCCATTGTTTTTACCAATGACGGTTCCGACGTCCTACATAACAAGGCTCCAATGCAGGATGTAACCTACAACAGCTGAAAATAAATACTGATTTGCCACAGGGCACAATGGTGGGCTAATAAATTTAGAAAAAGGCATTTCGATAAATGGTGGTATTTGGGGTAAGGGTGGGTTCATACTAGCTTAAGGGATTCCGCTATGGCTTTCCGTTATAACATGGTTATAACGGAAAATACCGGAATCCATAAAACAGAAGGACGGACCCGCTCTCCGTCCTAATAGAAGTCTATGGGACTGTCGACAGGACTTTGTTTTCCATCTTGCATAACGGGACCCAGACGGATCCGTTATGCACTCCCATAGACTTCTATTAGGATGGAAAGCAAACGGAATGCCTTTTAAAGGCTTCCGTTTTGCATTCTGTCTGGGAATTCGGTTATTTTCCGTTATAACCATGTTATAACGGAAAGCCATAACGGAATCCCTAACGCTAGTGTGAATCCACCCTTAGCAATACAACAGCGATATCTGCTGGGCGGGATACACTTATATTAGTGACACAACCCCTTTAATTATTAACCTAAAAGGTTCCTACAAATGTGAACTTTATATATAACGGGTGATAAATTCTTGTATCTTTGATACTGTACATTGCCATCAATCAGAAATGAGTCACAAAGTTTCAGGATGTGGGGTCTGAAAACAACGTAAGTGGACCTGTCTCAGGAGTCAAAAACTGTACAGCAATAGGAAGGAAGGTGACCACAAATGCATCAGTTCCTCTCTATGTAATATACATGTTGAATTGCACATTGTAGTCATGTACGTTACAAATGAGGTGTGACATAAGGGGTTTGTAGAAAATTTGAACACCAAGGTCAATTAACCCCTTAGTGACCAGCCTGTTTTTGGCCTTACTGTCACAGATGTGGTGTGGGTGGCAAACTCTACACCGAGCACAGGAGTAAAGGGGATAGGAACTAAGCCTGGAAACTAGGGTAAGGGAATAGGTCACCTCCTAGAACAACCCTAATCCAAGTCCTGACTATGAACTGACCTTGATGGTAGGAAAGTTTATACACAGGAACCTAGAGCCCTAACATACCCTGTGGGGTCCTGGTATAGTGACAGGACTTGACACAACCTATTCCTTCACCTGAAGGATGAACAGAAGTCTCCCTCAGGACTAGATACAAAAGACAGGGAAATACAACAAACAAAATACAAATAGAGAAGACCAGCGACATTTAACTTCACGTGGAACAAAGGCAACACCAGGAGCTCAACCGAGATCCAACAACCAGCTAGCCCAGAGTCCAGAAACTGAAGCTATAAACCGCACCCCCAAAAGGGATAATCAGTAATAAATAGGGGAAGTTAAATGACCAAACCAACAACACCTGCCAGAGGTGTGGTCATTACCAAAACAACACAGACACAAATGATCCACAAGGAACCATTCAGATTAACCCACGTGTTGCCAGTCTCTCTGATCTCCTGGCACCTGTCATGGGAGTGTTCGTGACAGTAATCCCCCCCGGCTTTCCCCCCGTCCTTCTACGAGTGACCTTCGGGCACCCAGGACCGACCTTATCTGGGTGAGACTTGTGAAAGGCTTTCACCAAGCGACTGGCATTCATGTCGGATGCCGGTACCCACATCCTCTCTTCTGGTCCATAACGCTTCCAGTGGACAAGATACTGAAGAGATCCGTGTAGAACTCGAGAGTTGATTATCTTGGCGATCTGAAATTCCAAACTACCGTCCACCATGACAGGAGCGGGTGACAAGGAAGATGTCTCCAAAGGTTCAACATATCTCTTCAACAAAGATTTATGAAACACATTGTGAATTTTCAGGGCCTGAGGAAGTTCAAGACGAAAAGCTACAGGATTAATAATGGCAGTGATCTTATATGGACCAATAAATCTTGGACCCAACTTCCAAGAAGGTACCTTCAACTTAATGTTTGTGGACAGCCACACAGAATCACCTACTCTTAGGTGAGGACCATTCATACGTTTCCTGTCAGCCACACATTTATATTTGTGGTCGTGGCTCATCAGGAAACCGTGAATCCTACGGGTGACTACGTGACCTGCCTAACTAATAGGACTAAGTGGCTTGAGTTGTGCCATAACCGCTGCATTGTAGGGGTACCTGAATAAGAGGGCATCCCTAGAGGAACGAAACTGAATGAAGGAGGATATGCCGAATCCACACAAGACGAAGTGGTGTGGGCGCGCCTAGCTATATGAAGGCGTGGGGGAGGGGAGGGGCGCCCCTCCCACAAATACAGGCCAATAAATCAGCCTTAATACTTGTGGTCGTGGCTCATCGTAGGGGTACCTGAATAAGAGGGCAAAACACCAGAAATGCGAAATTAGGAATTTATTACATACAATCCTTACATCACCAAGTGCTGAAATGCAAGCAACATTTCCTGCTTAGGTTGGGGAATGTATATATTAAAGCAGGAGGATCGCCAGCGGCCTAATTTGCGAATAATATGAGTCGGGACCTTGTTACTGGATGCAGCGGATGCAGCGCCAATCCGGAATGAGTGACCGGACATGGTGGCAGGATTCAACCCTAGATTCGAAACTAAAACATGGACATGCTCAATGAATTGTGAGGTGGTTAACGGCCGCGTGGGAAACGGCAATAGCGGCCCCTGAGGATCATGACTTTCTAGGGTGGTTAGCAAGTGTTGCAGGACCATGACGGGACACCAGGCATGTGCCGTCGGGAAAAATGTCACCTCTGTAGGGGGACCAGTCTGGGACGTCTTGGTGACCGGTAAGGACAAAACCAGACCATCAGGACTACTGATCAGCTGATTGATTCTGATGAACCTGCTGTTGGAGTTCTTGCAGGTGAACTCTCCTGGTCTTAGAAAGCCGTAGAAAGCGAGGTAGACAGCTGCTTTTAACACTAAACTGGGGAGAAGTCTGAACTGAGCTCTGTCAAGCATGTCCGATAGGTCTCGGAATAATTTGCCGGAAATGCCGGTATGGCGCGACTGTTTTGTAGTACCGGATTTCTCTAATCCTCTCAAAGCGGCTTTGATGACGTGCGCAGAAAACAGGGAGCCCCATTCCGGATGACTAAGCGAGGTGAAAGGCTGGACCCCTGCAAGGTATTGTGTAATAGTTAACACTCTGAATCGCAGTAGCCAATGAAGGCCAGGACATAGTTGATGAAACCGGTATCTCGCTGGGGATACTTCTCTTGGAACTTGCAAAACAAACTCCAGCCCGTGGAGTAGCTCCTGAAGGTATTGGCCCATAGGTATCTGGCAACTAGTCGATGTGCGGTGAGCAGATGGCTGGTTAATCCAGAAACAGGGTTCAAAATGGTGGGACTGCGGTCCCTGTGGCTTGTGCTTCCGGCATAACCTGGAAAAGAGGGAAAAATTAGCCCCAGACAAGGTGTCGCCCGCCACATTCTGGGTACCACGGATATGTGAAAAGCAGGAATAACCAGTTGGTGCCAAAAATGTCGGCAAACCCTGTAGTGGCTGATGGATCCGAAAAGACCATAGGGTAAGTATTACTGGCGGCCGGAATAAAGACACAGGAAATGATCCCACATGACTAAGTCTGCCATGGCTTGCGCATCTAATTGAACTGGACTGTCTTGGTTGGCTGCATCAGGGAGGAGGGCTAGTAACCAAGATATGAATGACCTGCCCTGAGGAATGATTCGCATGGCAAAGTTCAGCATGCCCAAGAGGGACTGCAGATCCGCCTTGGTTGTGACTCTGCCTAGCGTGGTAACCGTGAGGGGCAAAGAGGTCGTAAATTAAACTTTCTTTATTGCTGAACTTGCCCGTCACTACCCCTACCGGACTGACCCTTCAGCGATCGAACTGTGAGGTCGCGAAAGGCCCTATAAGAAAACCTTTTCCGAGCTCGGTTTGAATCACTGTGTCTATGGCATTGGGTGCTTTATTGGCCGACTGTAGGTTGCTGCATTCGTATGTCACCTCAGGAAGTGCGATCAAACCTGTATGGAAGCCCTTCTTGAACTCCGATATGAGAAAATTAACGAACTCAGGGTCGTGATGACCCTGCAGACAGTGCTGTAAATAATCAGTGTCCACTACGCTCAGGTAGGATTTATCCGGTTTTAATGTACACACCAACTTGGGGTGAGCCCGGAAACAATTGGTGCACACGTGGAGAAGGCGACATTGACCATAGTTACAGGCTGAGAAATTGTAATTATTACATATTTGGGATCTACCTAGAAATTTGACAGGACGACCCAATTTGTCAACCGTGCCAAACCCCTTATTGGCCTCTTACGGGCCAGCAGCAGAGGTACTGGGTGTTATGTACATATCTCCAGCTGCCAGGTGACACCAGTCAGCGGTGTGAAAAATAGATTGACACCGAGCACAAGATGGGGCTTTGAGGCCGGCAAAATGTCTACAGAAGAGCTCGGTGTCAATATTGGCCCAGTTAGTGGAGAACTGGAACTGACTAAGGGCTGCGGCGGCTTTTGCTGAAAAAGAGCAATGGTAATCACAAAATGCGGTACCGCCGTACTTATGCCCCAAGTCAAACACTCTGTAAAGATACAAATCTAGCTCTTCTCTTCTATCTGGGCGTACTGAGCAAATTACATCTCGATACAGACTAAATGCCAGAACAAACTCAGGAATAGTGAGTTTCCTATTGAGCCTGTGGTCACGACTCCAGAGAACCACGAAAACGTCACCACAGGCGATGACCTTGTCAGAAATATCCCTGGTGGCAATCAATAAAGATGCGAGATTCAAATCTCTGCCCTCTAGAATGTCTTTCTTGATGTTAGCTGGGATGAAATGAGCCGGCATGATGACGGGCACAGAGGGTATGGTACCTGAGGAATCTGCGGCTGAGGTGGAGGCAACTGGAAGATACTGATAGGGATTACTGGCGAGGATCTCCCGGGCCTCTACAGTCTCTAACATGGATGTTATTAATCGAAGACGAGAAGTTGTTGACCATTGCATGCAATTGGGTAAGAGAAGTCTGTAGAGTTGACATAGACCCCTCCTCTAGCTGTGGGTCTGTGGTACTGGCAACCAGTAAGCGGTACAGTTCCGCCTTCCTAGCCAAAGCCGAGAAGGGGATGCCCCTCTTCAATAACTCAGAAGTAAGCCTAGGAACAGTCCAACTCTGGAGTGACCGAATACTGCCCGCTTCAGAGATCCTGGTGACATTCTCATCCATCGAACCCTCCACGATATCAGACGCATGCGACATTGCTGACTGTGGACAAACATCAGTATTTTAGAACGGTACAGCGTTAAGGTGAGCCGTCACCTGAGTGAACAACCATGCGTGCCATCATGAGTGGGACGTGCATGCGCCTTCGCGGAAGCAATTTGTAGAACCGTGACGTGAACCCATGCCCCTGACACAAGAACCACCTATATGACACTGAACTCGTGACGAGGCGAACACCGTAAAGTCGAGACAGAGGAAAGCGTGGGAGAAGAAACTGACAGCAACCATGCCAACGTTGGACATTGCGTGGACTTACCGAGACTTCAGAAAGAACCTGCATAAATAAAATAACAAAGAACTTATAACGAACATGATACCAGGAAAATGCAACAAAGAAGTTGCACATGCAGAGATATATACACTCACCTAAAGAATTATTAGGAACACCATACTAATACGGTGTTGGACCCCTTTTTGCCTTCAGAACTGCCTTAATTCTACGTGGCATTGATTCAACAAGGTGCTGATAGCATTCTTTAGAAATGTTGGCCCATATTGATAGGATAGCATCTTGCAGTTGATGGAGATTTGAGGGATGCACATCCAGGGCGCGAAGCTCCCGTTCCACCACATCCCAAAGATGCTCTATTGGGTTGAGATCTGGTGACTGTGGGGGCCATTTTAGTACAGTGAACTCATTGTCATGTTCAAGAAACTAATTTCAAATGATTCGAGCTTTGTGACATGGTGCATTATCCTGCTGGAAGTAGCCATCAGAGGATGGGTACATGCTGGTCATAAAGGGATGGACATGGTCAGAAACAATGCTCAGGTAGCCCGTGGCATTTAAACGATGCCCAATTGGCACTAAGGGGCCTAAAGTGTGCCCAGAAAACATCCCCCACACCATTACACCACCACCACCAGCCTGCACAGTGGTAACAAGGCATGATGGATACATGTTCTTATTCTGTTTACGCCAAATTCGGACTCTACCATTTGAATGTCTCAACAGAAATCGAGACTCATCAGACCAGGCAACATTTTTCCAGTCTTCAACAGTCCAATTTTGGTGAGCTCGTGCAAATTGTAGCTTCTTTTTCCTATTTGTAGTGGAGATGAGTGGTACCCGGTGGGGTCTTCTGCTGTTGTAGCCCATCCGCCTCAAGGTTGTGTGTGTTGTGGCTTCACAAATGCTTTGCTGCATACCTCGGTTGTAACGAGTGGTTATTTCAGTCAACGTTGCTCTTCTATCAGCTTGAATCAGTCGGGCCATTCTCCTCTGACCTCTAGCATCCACAAGGCATTTTTGCCCACAGGACTGCCGCATACTGGATGTTTTTCCCTTTTCACACCATTCTTTGTAAACCCTAGAAATGGTTGTGCGTGAAAATCCCAGTAACTGAGCAGATTGTGAAATAATCAGACCGGCCCGTCTGGCACCAACAACCATGCCACGCTCAAAATTGCTTAAATCACCTTTCTTTCCCATTCTGACATTCAGTTTGGAGTTCAGGAGATTGTCTTGACCAGGAGCACACCCCTAAATGCATTGAAGCAACTGCCATGTGATTGGTTGACTAGATAATTGCATTAATGAGAAATAGAACAGGTGTTCCTAATAATTCTTTAGGTGAGTGTATATTCTCTTGTTTTTTTTTTTCTTCTACCTGATCCAACGGAAAACGAAAAGGTGAAGCTGCAACCTAAAAGAAGATGATTGGCAATTACCTTGCGACGCACGCTGCGGAACCTTAAAGAGTTCCCAGTGATGGCCAGTTCGCATTGTTCGCCTGCGAACATATGCAGGCTGCCATCTTTTTTCACAAGTCTGGCGAGGCACAGGTAAGCCCTTACCTGTGCCGCGAGCCGGTCTGAAAACAAATGCGGTCACCGGGAGCAGGCAGTTCCGAGAACAGCCCAATGAAGGCCCCCGGTGGCTGTTCTCGGAACTGCCTGCTCCCGCTGACCGCACTTGTTTTCAGACCGGCTCGCGCACACGCACAGGTAAAGCCACCTGTGCCTTGCCAGACTTGTGAAAAAAGATGGCAGCCCGCATATGTTCGCGGGCTAACAATGCGAACTGGCCATCACTGACTGCTACTTTTTTTTTTTTAACCCAAACTCCCACTTTATTTTTTTTTCTTACAACCCAAACTCCCACTTTTTTTTTTTTTAACCACTATCACCTGCTGCCTGGAGGCTCCAGCAGACCAGATGAATCAAGAGCCTACCAGAAGCAAAACAGCCTTGCATGCACCCCTGCCTCACTACGAGCATGGCGGCCCGTGCTATACATTACAATGTGCCGAGAGCGGAGTCACGCTGACTCCTGCAACCTGAGAGTCTGCCGCGTGGGGAGCCGATGCTGCCAGGCAGAAACGTTTCGGTGCGGTGGTGCTCTTTCTTACCTAATGGAGCCGACAAGAGGAGAGGCAAGAAGAAACACGTGAAGCAGAGCAGGTGATCCTCCTCAAGCAGGACACACGTAGCACTCACTAGGATTCCGAATCCACACAGGACGAGGTGGTGTGGGCGCGCCTAGCTATATGAAGGCGTGGGGAGGGGAGGGGCGCCCCTCCCACAAATACAGGCCAATAAATCGGCCTTAATACTTGTTGCCCATATTCTTCAAATTATTTAGAATTTTTCGTCATATAGATGATAATGATGACGAAAAACGTTCTTCCTCAGGGATACCAGAAGTATCAGAACCAGAAAATGTGCCAAACTGCGGGTGAAACCCATATGCTCCAAAAAATTGCGACTTACCAGTGGACTCCTGACTAAGATTGTTTATGGCAAACTCTGCCAAAGACAAAAATGAATACCATTCGTCCTGGTTCTCAGATACAAAACATCTCAAGTAAGTCTCCAGACTCTGATTAGTGCGCTCCATCTGTCCGTTCGACTGAGGATGAAAAGCCGAAGAAAAGGACAGTTGTGTATCCCCAGACAAGTACAGAACGCTTTCCAGAATCTGGAAACAAACTGAGTCCCACGATCTGAGACCACATCAGAGGGAATGCCATGGAGTTTCACACTGTTGTCAACAAATACTTGTGCAAGTGTTTTAGCATTAGGTAGGCCCGGTAAAGCAACAAAGTGCACCATTTTACTAAAGCGATCAACTACCACCAGAATAACTGTATTTCCTGAAGAGTTAGGTAGATCAGTGATAAAATCTATAGATACATGAGTCCATGTTCTGGACGGAATAGGCAACGGAAGTAAAGATCCCGAAGGCTGAGTATGTGTCACCTTAGCACGTGCACAGGTGGTACATACTGACACATAGTCCTTAACACACTTACACCACACCGGCCACCAGAATCTACGAGATATGAGGTCGGCAGTGGATCTGCTTCCAGGGTGTCCCGTAAGAACCGTACAAGGATGTTCCTCAAACAATTCCGGTGGCACGAATAGTTTCCCAGAGGGACCCGAATCCGGTGAGTCTCCCTGAGCCTCTAACACCTTCACCTCAAGGTCAGGGTAAAGAGCGGATTTCACCACCCCTTTAGACAGTATGGGACTCCGATTTTCAAAATAACCACCTTCAGGAAAACTACGTGACAAGGCATCCGCCTTGACGTTCTTAACCCCAGGACGATAGGTGACAGTGAAATTGAATCTGGTGAAAAACAATGATCATCTGGCTTGTCTTGGGTTCAGTTGTTTTGCTGACTCCAGGTAAGCCAGATTTTTTAGATCAGTGAACACCGTGATCAGATGAATCTCCCCTTCCAACCAATTACGCCACTCCTCAAAAGCCAACTTAATGGCCAGTAACTGTCTGTTACCAACATCATAATTTCTCTCTGCGGGAGAGAGTTTTTTTGAGAAAAATGAACATGGTCACCACTTACGGTACCAGGTGACATGCCCTGCGATAAAACTGCTCCTACCCCCACCTCGGACGCGTCTACAAGGTTGTGATACATCTGGCTGCACCAATATAGAGGCAGAAGCAAAGCATTCCTTAATCGCAGAAACGGCTTGCAACGCCGAATCAGACCACACTGAGACATCCATCCCTTTCTTAGTCATGTCAGTTAATGGTTTCACCACTGTCGAATAATTCTGAATACATTTTTGGTAATAGTTGGTGAACCCTAAAAACCGCATAAGAGCCTTCAGATTTTCGGGTCTATCCCAGTCCAATACAGCACTGACTTTCTCTGGATCCATTCGAAAACCCGAAGATGACAAAAGGTAGCCCAAGAACTGCACCTCCTGTACAGCAAAAACACACTTCTCCAATTTTGCATACAATTTATTATCTCTTAGGATCTGTAACACATGTCTCACATGATCCTGATGTGTTTCCATATCTGGAGAATAAATTAGAATGTCATCTAAATACACGACTACAAACCTCCCCCCCAGGGGATGAAAAATGTCATTCACAAAGTGTTGGAACACCGCAGGAGCATTGGTCAACCCAAAAGGAATGACCAGGTTCTCAAAGTGCCCCTCAGGAGTATTAAAGGGTTTCTACCACCAGATTTTCACCTATTTAGCTGTCTGACACTAGCAATCCAGCCCGCCCCTCTCCTCTAGATTGACAGCCTACTTCTCTCCATCTCGGCCGAATTATCACGCCTGCGCCGTGTGCTTCTGTATTCGGCGCAGGTGCAGTGACTGTCGGACTGCTCCCTGCGCCGTAATCGGCGCAGTGAAGATGCCGGCGCAGGGAGCGGTCCGACAGTCACTGCGCCTGCGCCGAATACAGAAGCACATGGCGCAGGCGCGAGAATTCAGCCGAGATGGAGAGAAGTAGGCTGTCAATCTAGAGGAGAGGGGCGGGCTGGAGGGACGCGCTGGGCGGCAGAAATAGTGAGTAGAGGGCGCCTCTAGGTGCTGAAAAGACGCCCCCATAGCACCTAGAGGCTCATTTGCATATCAATAAAACTACGTTTTTAAGCTTAACCGCTACGGACAAAGGTAATACATTAACATGGTTAGGTACAGCAGACACTAGAAGATCGCCAATAATCTGGTTAAACAAATCAGGAATCAAAAGAAGAGGGTAAGGATCACGGACAGTAATCCGATTAGGTTCACGGAAACCCAGACATGGCTGAAGACCTCCATCTTTTTTTTTTAACAAAAAAGAACCCTGCTGCCACTAGAGATTTGGGAGGTCTTATATGTCCTTTGGCCAAACTCTCGATAATATACTCTCTCATGGCCAGTCTTTCAGGCTCAGAAAGGTTATTCAACCTAGATTTAGGCAATTTAGCTCCGGGAATAAGATTGAAAGGACAATCATATTCCCGATGTGGAGGTAAATCCTGGCATCCACTCTCAGAAAACATGTCGGCAAACTCAGATATAAAAGAGAGGGTAAATTCTTGGTAGTTACAACAGAAAATGATGTATTAAGACAATTGTCAATGCAATAATTACCCCAATGCAGAATATGCCTAGCCTGCCAATCGATAGTTGGATTGTGCTTGCTAAGCCACAGTAAACCCAGAACCACTGGTGCAGGGAGACCTTCCAACACAAACCACGAGATAAATTCTTGATGAAAGTCACCCACACTTAATCTGATATCATGCACCACTTGAGACAAACACTTCTGAGCAAGAGGTGCAGAATCAATAGCGAATACAGGAATGTTTTTTTCTAATACACTTGGAGACAACCCGTGCATACGGACAAACTGAGCATCAATCAGGTTCACCCCAGCCCCACTGTCGATAAACACCTCAATCCCCACAGTCTTGGACTCTAGCGCCACCTCGGCAGTCAGGAGAAATCGGGTACTACCAGTCAAAGACAAATGCACATTTTCTGACTCTCCTCTCACTCCTCCAAGAGTCAAATGAGAATTAAAATGTCTTTTTTCTCTCCTTTTGCCGTTGCTTGTCTGGACATACATTGATAAAATGTCCCCTTTTTCCGCAGAAAAAACACACTCCCTTCCTATTACCAGTGGATCCAGGGGTAGCTCCCCCTAACTGCATGAGCTCATCTCCCGACCCAAACCCAGTAGTAGCTTCACCCAAGTGTCAGAGGAAGACAATATGTTATGTACTAGAATGTCCTGAGAGAGTGGGCCCTTCGATCTCTCTCTCAGGCGTCTAGCCATACGTACAGCAAGAGACATAGAGGCTTCCAAAGACCCAGGATTCTAATGAAAGGCCAAAGCGTCCTTCAGCCTCTCAGATAATCCCTGACAGAACTGACTACAGAGAGCCGAATCATTCCACTCAGTATCCGTAGCCCACCTCCTAAACTTAAGTTGAAGTTAAATGACCAAACCAACAACACCTGCCAGAGGTGTGGTCATTACCAAAACAACACAGACACAAATGATCCACAAGGAACCATTCAGATTAACCCACGTGTTGCCAGTCTCTCTGATCTCCTGGCACCTGTCACAGGAGTGTCCGTGACACTTATTGACCAAGCGTTTTTTTCCTTTTTTCATAGTCACCTTCCAAGAGCTATAAAGTTTTTATTTTTCCGTCTATATAGCTATATGAGGGCTTTTTTGCGGGAAAAGTTGTAGTTTTTAATGGCACCATTTTGGGGTACACATAACTTTCTGATGAACTTTTATTAACTCTTTCTGGGAGGGAGATGTGAAAAACAGCAATTCTGCCACTGCGTTTTTACGTTATAAATTATACGGCGTTCATTTTTCAGTATAAATAACATAATATCTTTATTCTCTGGGTCAGTACGATTACAGTGATGCCAAATACATATAGTTTTTTTACGTTTTGCAACTTTTTTGCAATCAAACCCCTTTTTTTAAAAGGAAAAAAATGTTTTTGCATCGCCCCACAACTTTTTTTTTTTCTTTCTATAGAGTTATATGAGGGCTTGATTTTTGCGGGATGACTTGTACTTTTCATTGGTATCAATTTGAAGTAAATGACGCTTTTTGATCGCTTGTTATTAAGTTTTTTTGGTGGCAACTAAGAATAAATTAGCAATTCTGTCATTTAAAAAAAGTTTTTTTTACGGCTTTCACCGTTGGGGATAATTTACGTGATATTTATGTAGTCAGGGTAGTTATGGACACGGCAATACTAAACATATGGGGGAGATTTTTTTTTTGCAATTTTTTTCATTGAAAAGCGTATTTTCAATGGGAAAAAAGCATATTTTTTAATGGAATTTTTTAATTTTATAAATGTTTTTGTTTTTTTTACCACTTAATATTCCCACAAGAGGACTATAACAGATAGTATTTTTATTGCTTTTAAAATGCAATGCACTATCCCTATAGTGCATTGCATTTTCATGTCAATGCTATTCTGACATTGACCAGCAGGCTGGTCTGGGGCCTACACGAGCCCCCAGGCAGGCTTCACACACATCGGCACCCCGCGATCGCATTTGCGATTGGAGACAGAGGGAGTCCGCTCCCTCTGTCGTCACTTTACATGGGGCGGGCGCCATTGCCCGCGGCATGTAAAGTGTTAAACAGCCTGGATCGGCACTCCTGCTGATCCAGACTGTTAGAGCAGCCTAAGGCCCCTTAGTGACCGCCGTAAAAACACGTATGAGTGGTCACTAAGGGGTTAAGGTGGATTTACACTGCCCAATTTTGGGCAGATTATCAGCAACGAATGTTTGTACGAATGCTAGTTACCTATAATCTGCCCGTGTGAACAAGTGTTGATGAAATGCGCGTTCATCAGGTGAAATAATTGTTGATGCGGACACCTAATTCATCGGGCAGTTTTTCTTCCCTTTCTTGAACTATCAGAGCTCTGTACTCCGTTATCCATGCCTCTTCCTTCTGTCTCACTGCCTTAAGTTACCCCTTTCTCTCCATGAACCAGATTGATCACCAATTTACACTTCACCACTGAGGCATCTTTACAAGGAATGTATTACTAAATGATATCTCCCCATTCAGTTTTATAAACATATTTTTTGTAATGTTGTTGTTTTTACATTTTTTGAGTGACTATTCATATAAAAATGTTGAAATATTAGTTTTCACACTGCCCACTAAAGTACACACAATAGGATGACATCTTGTTTTTTACAGCTCATTTGTCAGTTTTGCTGTATAGACTGGGGCAGAATCAGCAGAGGTATTTCATTATCGTTAGAAGGTGGGGGATTTAATGAAAGATCTGATGTACTGCTGAAGGCCTAGATAAGGCAAAACTTTATACTTTACATCCAGATAAAGTTTCTAGTCTATTGAGGTGGGGTTGTATGGCATTTTTTTTTTTAGAGGTAAGGTCTTCTGAAAGATAACAATAAAATATCAGGAGACCATTTTTAGGTAAAGTTCTCATTTAAAAGGATTGTTTGGTTGGACAAAACAGGTCCATGATAATAAGCTGACAGAAAACAACTCTTTAATTCTGGGAAAAGTTACTTGTATTACATGCAATGAGGTATAACCCTGGACCTTTAATTGACCTCCTGTGTAATACATGGACTGTATGTAATTGGAATTCTTGTCTGTTACATAAATATAAACTAACAACATAAAGATTGGCATCATACAAACCAAAATGCTGTCCCTTTAAAGGGGTATTCCCATCTGGACATTTTTGGCATATAGATAGGATAAACCATAAATGTCTGATAGTTGTGCGTCCCACAATTGGGACCCGCTCCCATGTCAAAAAGGGTATCCTGATGTGACGGGAGGACAAACCTATTGGCACCCACACTTATGCCATGTCCTATCTATCTAAAGGAAAAAAGACAAAAGGAGACAGGAGGCCGCGCCTCATGTGTGTGGCTGTATTACAGTCTGAATGCACTTCATACAAGATGCGCTTACCATGTGACGTTGTGTGGAGCCACAACAACTGTATAAAGCTTGTGCCGGTATTCTCCCGTCCAGCATGCGGGTTCCTGTACTCCTGCCAAGGTTCCTTTTTCTCTGCCCCAGTTGTGGCAAGAGAGGTAAAATATTAAAGATAAAATGGAAATTTTTCTGAACCTTTTTCTGGCGCTGAACACAGGAGGCGTAGATGCTGTTGTTTTTTTATTTTAGTCAACGCGTTTCAAGGGCGTACAGCCCTCTTCATCAGGACAATAAAAAGTATATGCTGAGAGATAACAGAACATCGTCTTTTAAACAGTATTTTGGCGCGCAGGCCAATGGTTTTGGGGGGGGCGGGGAGCTAGTAACTATGACGCTACCCGTGATGTCAGGTCGACACACACCCCCTATCTATTTGGCTGTCACCGGGAATACAGCGCTGCTTGTTGTGTGATGACTAATTGTTATATATCTAATTTGTCTATTGGCAGGGCTTTATTTGTATGTACTGGGTATCTTTGTGTTTCAAAGAGAATTTTTGTGGCTGTCCTATTTTTGTATTATTATTATCTCGTTCTTGTGTATTTTACTGCTGCCAGCACGGTAAAGCAGTGGGGTTGGGTCAGGCTTTGGTATCACTGAAGGATGCTGCAGATAGTACGCTGTGATCTGCTGGCCGCGTTCTAGATATCGATCTTCTTGTTATTTGTGTACAGGTCAGTTACCGGCAGGGGGAGGGGGGGGGGGCGCGGGGGGCATCACAGGTCACAGTGCCGCAAACCTTTGTGATGGTTTGTAGAAGCTACTGTTTGATTAGAGCAGCGGTTGCGGTGGTTAAATTTGGGTAGGGATTTTATTATTCTGCTCTGTGGTACAGTGCCGGCCCGTATACTTTTTCTTTTGATAGGTCCTGGCGCTGGGGGTCCCACACCATTTGTCTGGCAATGAACCCCTCTACTATTCCCCTCATTTGTAAGGGTCCGGTGATGACTGGCAGCCAGGGGAAGCGCAGTGCTGGGCAGAGACGTGACGATGTCGCAGAGGCACTAGAGGACATAATATCCAAGGGATCCACGGGGGGACGACTCTATCACCACCATTTCGGCTTGGGACCGGCAGGTAATTGGCCTGTGGTCTGAAGGCGGTGTTGTTTTGTTTTGGTTTTGCCTTATTTTGTTGCTGCTGGGCAGGAGGGTTTTACACTGTCAGTATATACCGATGTGGCAACAGCTTTTGTGACAGCATGATTATATGTTTTGATATTAAGAGGATGGCAACAAATTTGTTACAGCATGTTTGTATATTTATGTTGGACCTGTTTTGATCGTGAGAATTAAAAGGTGAAGGGATCGGAAAAGAATACTGATAGTAAAAATGTATATATATTATTATTATTATTAATAGAAAATGATGATTAATAATGGAGAAAAATAGTAAAAATTTAGTAAAAATCAATAAAAATAATGTAAGAAATAATACATGGGGATAAAAAATGTATATAGATAAAATATATGTGTAAAATGAACTTGTTTAAAAATGACAATGGATACTAATGGTAAATAGTGGTAGAATAAATTTTTTTTTTATTTATATATCCCTTTGTTCATGTTTATTCTTATATTTGGAGAGAAGTGTGGATATTAGTGAGTGTTTAAAAATACTCATCTGGAAGATTATATGTATATTGGAAGATGGTCAGATCTATATACATATGCATATATACATATAGAAAACTGGGACGGGGGGGGGGGGGGGCCACAGGCAGATCCATATATATATATATATATATATATATATATATATATTTTTATGCACATTTGTTGTGATGGACAGGGGTGGTGTGTGTAATTTTATTGAAGGCAATTAGACAAATTACACTGCGTGCAGAATTATTAGGCAAATGAGTATTTTGACCAGATCATCCTCTTTATGCATGTTGTCTTACTCCAAGCTGTATAGGCTCGAAAGCCTACTACCAATTAAGCATATTAGGTGATGTGCATCTCTGTAATGAGAAGGGGTGTGGTCTAATGACATCAACACCCTATATCAGGTGTGCATAATTATTAGGCAACTTCCTTTCCTTTGGCAAAATGGGTCAAAAGAAGGACTTGACAGGCTCAGAAAAGTAAAAAATAGTGAGATATCTTGCAGAGGGATGCAGCACTCTTAAAATTGCAAAGCTTCTGAAGCGTGATCATCGAACAATCAAGCGTTTCATTCAAAATAGTCAACAGGGTCGCAAGAAGCGTGTGGAAAAACCAAGGCGCAAACTAGCTGCCCATGAACGGAGAAAAGTCAAGCGTGCAGCTGCCAAGATGCCACTTGCCACCAGTTTGGCCATATTTCAGAGCTGCAACATCACTGGAGTGCCCAAAAGCACAAGGTGTGCAATACTCAGAGACATGGCCAAGGTAAGAAAGGCTGAAAGACGACCACCACTGAACAAGACACACAAGCTGAAACGTCAAGACTGGGCCAAGAAATATCTCAAGACTGATTTTTCTAAGGTTTTATGGACTGATGAAATGAGAGTGAGTCTTGATGGGCCTGATGGATGGGCCCGAGGCTGGATTGGTAAAGGGCAGAGAGCTCCAGTCCGACTCAGACGCCAGAAAGGTGGAGGTGGAGTACTGGTTTGGGCTGGTATCATCAAAGATGAGCTTGTGGGGCCTTTTCGGGTTGAGGATGGAGTCAAGCTCAACTCCCAGTCCTACTGCCAGTTTCTGGAAGACACCTTCTTCAAGCAGTGGTACAGGAAGAAGTCTGCATCCTTCAAGAAAAACATGATTTTCATGCAGGACAATGCTCCATCACACGCGTCCAAGTACTCCACAGCGTGGCTGGCAAGAAAGGGTATAAAAGAAGAAAATCTAATGACATGGCCTCCTTGTTCACCTGATCTGAACCCCATTGAGAACCTGTGGTCCATCATCAAATGTGAGATTTACAAGGAGGGAAAACAGTACACCTCTCTGAACAGTGTCTGGGAGGCTGTGGTTGCTGCTGCACGCAATGTTGATGGTGAACAGATCAAAACACTGACAGAATCCATGGATGGCAGGCTTTTGAGTGTCCTTGCAAAGAAAGGTGGCTATATTGGTCACTGATTTGTTTTTGTTTTGTTTTTGAATGTCAGAAATGTATATTTGTGAATGTTGAGATGTTATATTGGTTTCACTGGTAAAAAAAAATAATTGAAATGGGTATATATTTGTTTTTTGTTAAGTTGCCTAATAATTATGCACAGTAATAGTCACCTGCACACACAGATATCCCCCTAAAATAGCTAAAACTAAAAACAAACTAAAAACTACTTCCAAAAATATTCAGCTTTGATATTAATGAGTTTTTTGGGTTCATTGAGAACATGGTTGTTGTTCAATAATAAAATTAATCCTAAAAAATACAACTTGCCTAATAATTCTGCACTCCCTGTAGATATATAACAATTAGTCATCACAACAAGCAGCGCTGTATTCCCGGTGACAGCCAAATAGATAGGGGGTGTGTCGACCTGACATCACGGGTAGCGTCATAGTTACTAGCTCCCCGCCCCCCCAAAAACCACTGTCCTGCGCGCCAAAATACTGTTTAAAAGACGATGTTCTGTTATCTCTCAGCATATACTTTTTATTGTCCTGATGAAGAGGGCTGTATGTCCTATCTATCTGCCATAAATGTCCAGATGGGACAATCCCTCTACAGAGGTTCTCCAGGAATTACATATCATTATGTCATTAATGAGATTGGCAGGAGTCGGACACCTGGAACCCCCACCGATCAGCTATTTGTGGAGGCCGCAGCACTCCAGTGAGCTCTGCGGCCTTCTTGCAGCTCACCAAAAACAGCACCGTACATTATAAAGTGGCTAAGTCCCATTCACGCCTAGGCCGTGTGACCAATGATCGTGATGTCACTTGGCCTAGGAAGTAGCTCGAGGAGGCATTTGTCCAGCTGAAATCCCAAGACCCCCACCAATCTCATATCAATGACCTATCCTGAGGATTGGCCATCGATATGTAATTCCTGGAGAACTCCTTTAAGTATAAATACACCCTTTGGTCAGGTAGTTTGTTTAAAATATAATTTTAAATGTAACAGGTATCAAATGTGTTGGCAAATATCGAATATATTACGGGAAATGATTACATATATTTCCAATGACACATGGCTTGATTGCAATTAATATAGAAAATTTCCATTTTTAGGTCATTCTGAAATATTGTATTTGGGTGTGTAACTTTAATGGCATTTTTATTGCATTTGCTATTTTATTTACTTTAGCTCTCTGGTTGTAATGACATTAATGATTAACATCCACCTGTCATTCTGCCAATGTTCATAAGAAGATTATAGGAAAGTCAAGTCTAGGTCATGTCCGAAATGTGTAAGTGTCTAGTGCCCAAGGCCGGCCTTTGGGGTGTGCGAGCTGTGCAGCCGCACAGGGGCCATGGCAACAGGGGCGCCCGGCGGCCAGGCTGTGCTGACAGCGAGGAGGCTCCTTGGCCAGTGTAGCAACTGCCACAAACACCACACACTATAACGACATGCAGGACAGCAGCAGCGGCCTTACTACTACGTGCTTCTCACGAGATGTCGTATTGCCGTGCTCAAGAGAGGGAGAGATGTGTCTGCTGGGATTCGAACCAATGACCTTCTGTATCAGAGGCTATAAGAACTGCATAGACACTGACTAAGAAAATATGAGACTTCTACAGTAGGCTCTGTTATAGCTGTTATAGCCAGTGTACATCTATATACATGACAGCTGCCCCAACACACCCAGCACTGCTATATCTCTATATGACAGCTGCCCCAGCATACTCAGCTCTGCTATATCTCTATATATAACAGCTGCCCCAGCACACCCAGCTCTGCTACATCTAACACACATGACAGCTGCCCCAGCACACTCAGCTCTGCTACATCTATACACATGACAGCTGCCCCTGCACACTCAGCTCTGCTATATTTATATATCTCTAAGTATTACTATACAGTAGATAGATATATAGAGATATAGCAGAGCTGAGTGTGCTGGGCAGCTGTCATGTGTATAGATGTAGCAGAGCTGGGTGTGCTGGGGCAGCTGTCGCTGTCATGTGTATAGATGTAGCAAAGCTAGGTGTGCTGGGGCAGCTGTCATGTGTATAGATGTAGAAGAGCTGGGTGTGCTGGGGCAGCTATCATATATAGAGATATAGCAGGCTGAGTGTGCTGGGGCAGCTGTCATATAGAGATATAGCAGTGCTGGGTGTGTTGGGGCAGCTGTCATGTGTATAGATGTACACTGGCTATAACAGCTATAACCTAGTCTACAGTAGAAGTCTCATATTTTTTCAGGCAGTGACTATGCAGCTCTTATATCTGTGTGGTTAAGTGCCTTGCCTCTGATACAGAAGGTTGTGGGTTCGAGTCCCAGCAGAAACTTTTCTGAAATACACAAGTACTGACTCCATATATGGACATACAGCGTAGGACAAAGGCCGGAAGAGGCTGCATCGCATCGCTGACATGGAGGTAAGTAGTTTTTTTTTTTTTTTTTAAATACCCGACAGTTACTGCCACATGGGGGGGAGCGGGAGGCACTTGATACTGGCACATGGGGGGAGGGGGGTTGGCACCTGATACTGGCACATGGGGGGGTTGGCACTATGATACTGACACATGGGGGGAAGGAGAGAGGCAGTTGATACTGGCACATGGGGGGGTTGGCACTATGATACTGGCACATGGGGGGGAGTATAGAGGCACTTGATACTGGCACATTGGGAGGGGGAGATGACACTATGATACTGGCACATGAGGGGAAAGAGAGAGGCACTTGATACTGGCACATGGGGGGTTGGCACTATGATACTGGCACATGGGGGTGGGTGGGAAGGAGAGAGGCACTTGATACTGGCACATTGGGAGGGGGGAGATGGCACTATGATACTGGCACATGGGGGAAGGAGAGAGGCAGTTGATACTGGCACATGGGGGGGTTGGCACTATGATACTGGCACATGGGGGGAGGATAGAGGCACTTGATACTGGCACATTGGGAGGGGGGAGATGACACTATGATACTGGCACATGAGGGGAAGGAAAGAGGCACTTGATACTGGCACATGGGGGGTTGGCACTATGATACTGGCACATGGGGGGGGGAGAGAGGAACTTGATACTGGCACATTCGGAGGGGGGGAGTTGTCACTATGATACTGGCACATGCGGGGGGGTGGGAAGGAGAGAGGCACTTGATACTGGCACATTGGGAGGGGGGGAGATGGCACTATGATACTGGCACATGGGGGAAGGAGAGAGGCACTTAATACTGGCACATTGGGGGGGAGATGGCACTTTGATACTGGCACATGGGTGGGTAGGTGGGAAGGAGAGAGGCACTTGATACTGGCACATTGGGGGGAGATGGCACTATGATACTGGCACATGGGGGGGAAGGAGAGAGGCACTTGATACTGGCACTTTTGGGAGGGGAGATGGCACTATGATATTGGCACTTGGGGGGTGGGAAGGAGAGAGGCACTTGATAATGGCACATTGGGGGGAGAGATGGCACTATGATACTGGCACTTTGGGGGGTGCGAGATGGCACTATGATACTGGGACATGGGGTTCATTATTGGGGGCATTATGGGGTTCCCTTTTTACTGGCACATTATAAGGCCCTTAATCATACCCAGTGTCACCCATAGCCAGTCTCCTGCCCCCCTTAATTATACCCTGTCACCTTTGCCCAGTCCCCTGCCCCCCTTAATCATACCCAGTGTCACCCAGAGCAGTCCCTTGCCACTTAATCATACCCAGTGTAACCCTTATCCAGTCCCCTGCCCCCTTAATCCTATTTAGAGTCTGTCACCCTTAATTTAGGGGGGCAGGGTCTAATTGAGGGGGCAGGGGACTGGGTAAAGGTGACAGGGTATGATTAAGGGGGGCAGGAGACTGGCTATGGGTGACACTGGGTATGATTAAGGGCCTTATAATGTGCCAGTAAAAAGGGAACCCCATAATGCCCCCACAAGATTAGCTCGCACAGGGTGCCTGAACACCTAAGGCCAGCCCTTCTAGTGCCGATACCACTGAGGTTTTCTGGATTATGACAATAAAGGTTTTGTATTTTATTTGGAGTGCTGGAGATCATCTCTTTCTTATAAATACACTTCTGACCAATGCTGATGTATTATAGCTACAAATATACAAATATAGCAGTTGTACATCTGGGCCCTTTTGCCATGGTATACGTAAGGCCCTTTTACACATGTCGATAATCAGGAAAAGACATTCATACAGGGGCGCACCACCAATGAGGCCAGGTGAGGCGATCGCCACAGGCAGCACCAGGTAGGGGCAAGAGGGGGCAGCGGAAGGGGCATGGGCAATGAGCGCTTTCATTGTGGTAAAGGGGTTACGTTAAAAAATTCGCATTGGGGGGGGGGGGGGGTCAGTTTTCGCCTCAGGCAGCAGAAAGGCTAGGTGCACCCCTGCATTCATAGGAAAGTTCGTTAGATAGGTAGTTTGTTTGCCGATCTTTTATGCAGCCGCAAAAATCATTATTTGTTGTAAGTACACTGCTCCATGTAAATAGGGGATGTGCTGCCAACAACATGGAAACTGTATGGGGGGATGAATGATCTTACTAACTATCATTCTCCCCCATGCAGTTTAAATTGGCTGTTGTAAGGGCCCTTTAAAAGATCATCCATTGACCTGTTATATCATGGATTAATATTTTTATAGCTGATTGGGAGCTATTTCAATAACTGTCATAGATATCAGTGGGGTGAGCGTAGCAGATATGTGGCCGCCACTGTCTTCCTGAATGTGAATGGCTTGCAGAACAAAGGTCATGGGGTTGAGTATGCCAGAAATGTCTGGTCAATGGGGTTCTGACTGACTGATCTGCAAAAATAGAAGCAGTGAGTGGTCCCACTTTCCTGGCAGACAGCACTTACCGTACAAGGGAAGAAGGAACTTATACAGTCACTTTCCAGTGAATAGGAGATATTTACTTTTTTAATACAGTATCTCCCATTCACTGGAAAGTGACTGTATAAGTTCCTTCTTCTCTTGTAAGTGCTGTCTGCCAGGAAAGTGGGACCACTCACTGCTTCTATTTTTGCAGATCAGCCATCCAATTGATAAAAATATCAAAGAAAGCCCGAAACAAGTTAAAGGGGTTGTCTCATCTCAGACAATGGGGGCATATCGCTAGGCCCGCACCTATGTTGGGAACGGAGCCCTACATAGTGGTGGCTGGAGGACTCCGGTCCGGCCACCACCAAGCGCTCTCCCCATAGAAGTGAATGGGAGCGCACCGCGCATGACCTGCCACCGCTCCCTTTCACTTCTATGTGGCTGCACATGCGCAGTGCGCCCTCCACCACTTTCGGGGCTTCATACTTGATACAGGTGCGGGTCCCAGCGGTGGGAACCGCATCTATCAGACAATGGGGGCATATCCTAACGATATTCCCCTATTAAGAAAAAATGTGGAGGATTCAGTCAGCACAACCCTGTATGCAGGTGCATAGGGACCACTCATAGAGGCGACCTTGACGTGGTGAGTGACTTATTACGCTTTGGCCAAAATGTACACCAATGCCTCATTCAACATCCAGCATGGAGGCAGGGCAGAGTGCTGGTTGCAGAGTGCTATTGCATTTGTGTTTTGCGTTTGATATTCCCCTATTGTCTGAGATGAGACAACCCCTTTAAGGGAATTGCCTCAAAAACATATCCTTTCATCAGAAAGAATGCGCATCATTATTTCTTTTATGTCATGTATTGTTATGTTATGTTCTCATGATATACATGCAAAAACTTAATAAAAATCCTTAAAAAAAACATATTGCTTCCATGTGCCCTATGGTCCTCCCCTAATAGTCATAGCAGGGAGTTAACAAACAGCAGCTCTAAGGGTATGGCTGCACAAGAAAGCCGTGCGACATTTTATATAATATATGTCAATGGTGTTGCGATGCAACATGCGACAGTCGCATAAAATCTAAAACTGCTTGATTTTGTGTCTCAAGTCACAAGTAGGGACCGACTTTTACTCCATTGACTTTGATGTAAGACAACCGACATAGCTGTGACTTGGCTGCGACAAAAAGTTGCATGTAGGGGGCGTGGCCAGCTATGCAGGAGTGAAGACGTGCGGCTGTGAGCTCCTCCACAGCACCGGAGATAATCCACCACCAGCGGCCCTTTAAAGATGGGCAAACTACCCAAGAAAGCCAAGGCTCGTTCTGTAGCCCCCCGGGCGTCTCCACAGGGGGACATTTCCAGGCTTTTCGCCCGGCAACCTGCAACTCCAGGCCCCGACCTGACTGAGCGCGCCAAGCGCTTCCAAGATGGCGCCGCCGGCCCTGGAGAATCTCAGCTCCCAGCAGCAGCTGAGCCTGAGACTGAGCACCGGAATCAACGGCGGTACTCACCGGATAGAAGGAGAGTCAGGTCTGCATCGGTGCCGTCCTTGGGCAGTGGCTCCGACCGGACCCAGATGATGCATGCCCAGGTGGAAGGGGACTCTGAAGCACGCGCTGATCCCTCCTCTTCAGCCCAGGACAGAGGCCTAGCAGTCGCAGTGATGTCTCCCTGCGACCCGGCGATCCAGGTTAGTGAGGAAGAGTTCCCCCCACTTCAGGGGACTTCTCAGGTGACCCCTCACCCTGTCGCCTGGGGCCCTAGAACCCCCACCTCTCCTGCAGCTCCACTTAGCCCACCAGTGAGATCCCCCACTGGGTCCCCTTGGTCGGGTACCTCAGCCAGCCTTATGGGGTACCCCCAGTCACAGAGAGAAACTTCTCACAGGGGGCAACCTGAAAAGGATGATAAAAAGGCCTCAGATTCGCCACAGGCTGCGGCCTCCTCCCCGTATATGCTGCGGGAGCCCCCTTTAACTCACTCTCCTGAGCCGTCCCTAGCAAATTCCCCACACTGGTCCACGGGCTCGTCGTGGGACGGATCTCACCCACGCCAGGAGGGCATCGTATCATCGGGCACACAGACACTGGCTGCCCCTGCAGTGCCGGCCTCATGGGGCTCTCCACCCTTGCCCCAGAGATCTGGGTCTCCTGTCCCTCTTCCGGATGAGGACTCCCGGCCACCTACTATGGCGGACTTACGCAACCTGATGGGCTCATGATACAAAAGTGGACACTGTTCAACAGGAACATGATCACCTATCTGCAGACGTGCAGGTATTGAAAGACAAGCTGCAAGCCCATGATGCACAGATACACGCCTTACAATACCATCTGGATGATGTCGAAAATAGGAGCCGTCGCAATAATATTCGGATCAGAGGTCTCCCGGAGTCTATAACGCAGGCGGTTCTTTTACCCACCATTGTAAAAATTTTCAATGACCTCCTGGGACGTCCGCCAAGTTCCAGCATTGAAATTGACCGAGCCCATAGGGCATTGAGGCCTCCCAACCCTGACCCCTCAAAACCAAGGGACGTCATATGCAGAGTTCATTTTTATGCCATCAAAGATCAGATTCTGCTCAGGGCTCGACAGATGTCGTCTTTGTCCTACGACGGTGTCCCCTTTATCTTGCTGCAGGACTTATCCCGTTACACCCTAGCCCAACGTGCTGCCTTGCGCCCACTGTTACACCTTCTCAAAGAGCGCGGTATCCCTTACCGCTGGGGCTTTCCTTTTGCTCTATTTGCCGGCCCTAAAGACCAAGTCGTCACCCTGCGGGACCCCACAGATCTTTCCCATTTTCTACAGCAGCTGGACTTGCCACCGGTTGAATTGGGTCTCTGGCCTTCCCTCCTCCCGCCTGCCTCTGAGTCGAGGGGGCGACAACGTCCATTATCTGTTGAAAAAGCGCTCAGCTCTTCTGCTCAGGCCTCAAGGGGACGACGCCAGAGAGGACCAGATTACTCAAGTCGTAGATCCTCACCTCCCCTTACCACCTGAGGGGATCCCTGCTTTTGCTACCTGGGACTACTAATGATCTAATATACTGATTGTTTCTTATTGGTTTTTAGCCGTTTGCTCATTTTCTTTATCTGTATTTATGCTCCAATTTTGCTGGTGCTTATAAGTTTTCACTTGCATCCATTGGTGCTGTGGGGGGCCAGCTCCTGTTTGGCTGACACTTTTTCCCCCGAATAAGCGGAGACTCTCCCTTGGGGTATCTTCCCCAGGTGACAGCCTCTTTAGACCTCTGGGTCACATAAAAACCCCTTTTCGGGGTACTCCACCTGTTTATTTGTTTATAACTGTTGTTCTTCTCTTTTTGTTTTTTGTCAGTTGTCTCCCCGTGCCTTCCTCGTGTTTTTTCCCTTTCCCCCTCCTCCCGTAGCAATGGGGTCTCTGAAGATTGCATCATTCAACGCGAAAGGCCTCAACACTCCCGAAAAGCGGGCACAGGTACTTCACCACTTTCATCGCCAAAAGGTACATATTATCTGTTTCCAAGAAACGCATTTTAAGGAGGGTAGCGCCCCGAACATCCGACATCGACACTACACCACCTGGCACTTAGCAAATAACGCGGTGAATAAGACCAAAGGAGTCGCTATAGCGATCCACAAGTCTTTACCCTATCAAGTGCTAGCTTGTACTGCCGATCCAGATGCAAGATACCTGGCACTCACATTACTGATTGGTGGCCAGGAATTAACCTTCCTTAATGTATATGCCCCTAATCAAAATCAAGCTCTCTTTATTGTAAACCTCATTGATAATGTCATACCGTTGCTTAGGGGGACAGTTATCTTATGTGGCGACCTTAATCTGACACTTGACCCAACACTTGACAATTCGACGGGACGTGCATCCCTCACATATCCCACCATTAAAAAGGTAAAACGGGCACTGCTCCAACTGCAACTGAGAGATGCCTGGAGGATCCAACATCCTTCTGATAAGGATTACACCTTTTATTCCGCCCCCCATGGCTCATATAGTCGTATTGATCATATCCTTATTCAGCAATCGGCCCTAGCTTGGCTTGATTCCACACAAATAGGAAATATCCTTTGGTCGGACCATGCCCCCATATACTGCTCCTTGAATTTGCCCTTCCTCTCTAGACAGGAGTGGACATGGCGATTGAACGAGAGTCTCCTTCTTGACGCGGGGTGCGCTGCTGACCTTGCTAGCAGTATAACGAACTTTTTAGCGGATCATAAGGAGGATTCTACTCCAATACCGATCCGATGGGAGGCCTTGAAGTGTGTTCTTCGAGGTGTACTCATTAAACACGGCTCCCGCCTCAAGAGGGAGAAAGCCCATTCACTTAAACTTGCTCTGCAAAAAGTCACATCCCTGGAACTGGCCCACAAACGAGCACTTACCCTGCAAACCTTACATGATCTCCAGAATGCGCGTATGGAAGCTAAGCGCCTCCTAGATGCATCCTACAAACGTATGGTACAAATTTGCAGGAGTAAGTTCTACGAGTACGGGAACAAAAGTGGCCGTATGTTGGCAAGGGCTCTAAAGGGAAGACTGGCAGCCTCCCATATCCCCGCTATCAAAAATGCCCAGGATCGTTTGATCCACACAACCACTGATATTGCGGCTACTTTTCACTCCTTCTACTCGAAGCTTTACAACCTGCCCCAGACATCCTCTCCAGCAGTGGGCAAACACCCCGACCTACCCCTCTTACTTCCCAAGCTTTCTGAGCTTGATTCTGCCACGATGGAGGCTCCATTCACAGACACTGAACTCCATATGGTACTTAAGTCGCTCCCGGGTGGTAAGAGTCCAGGCCCTGACGGGTTCACGGCTAGGTTCTATAAGGCCTTTTCCTCTAATCTTTCCCCTATTATGCTCCGGGTTTTCAATGGGGTGTCTCCTGGGCTCCCCTTCCCGGCGCAGACCACAGAGGCACACATTACGGTCATCCCGAAGCCAGGAAAGGACCCGCACCTGTGTGCCAGCTATCGTCCTATCTCCCTTTTAAATGTAGATCTCAAGATCTTTGCCAAATTAATGGCGAACAGATTGAGCGCTTATCTGCCTTCCCTGGTTTCTGCTGATCAGGTTGGGTTTGTGCCGGGGAGGGAGGCCCGGGACAACACTCTTAAAACCCTGGACATTATCCACTATGCCAAGTCCAAAAAGACCCCCCTCATGGTACTTTCCCTAGACGCAGAAAAGGCCTTTGACCGGATATCTTGGCGTGCCATCCATGAGACCCTTTCACATATAGGTCTGGGCCCAATATTCCTGTCAAAGATCCTGACACTGTACCAACATCCTACCGCTAGAGTCAAAATAAATGGTGCCCTTTCCCCCCCCTTCCCAATCCACAATGGGACACGACAGGGATGTCCACTATCCCCCTTACTATACGTCCTGGTTATGGAACATCTGTTAGCTTCTATTCGGGCCAATCCAGACATAACAGGGTTAAAGATCGGATCACGAGAGTATAAATGCGCGGCGTTTGCGGACGATCTCCTTCTCTACATAACCAACCCACGTATATCTTTGCCGTCCGTACTTCGGGAAATAGCTCAATTTGGTACCTGGTCCAATTTTAAAATTAATATGTCCAAGTCAGAGGCCCTGGATGTCTCTTTACCGAGCGATCTGGCTCCTGCTCTTAAGGCTTCCTTTCCCTTCACCTGGCCACCCAAAGGCATAACATATTTGGGGATCAAAATGACAGCAGACCTCTCATGTCTTCATAAATTGAACTTTACCCCACTCCTCGTGCAGTTTCAAAAAGATTTAGATGGTTGGCGTAAGCGAGACTTTTCTTGGTTTGGAAGGATTAGTATAGTAAAAATGACCCTTTTACCAAAACTACTGTACCTTCTACAAACTATTCCCATCCGCATACCGTCCACCTTCTGGTCCCAACTCCGTAGGTGCTTCACACAATTTGTATGGGCTCCTGGCCGACCACGAATCAAATGGGAGATAATGACCCGCACCAAAGAAACGGGAGGGGTGGGTCTGCCAGATTGCAGACTGTATTATCATTCTGCAGCATATGCCCGACTGTTGGACCTAACATGTGCTGAATCGCCCAAGGCGTGGGTACAAATTACAAAAGACACTTCAACGTGTGCGGTATCAACCCTCCCATGGTTAATGGGCTCTTCAAGCCAGACGTCGTCACACTTGTCCTTCTCTGCTCATCATACCTTTGCAACTTTAGCATCCATTAGTCGTGCGACCTCATTGATTGACCCAAAAGGCCCTCTGGTGCCAGTCACTGACCACCCTAGATTCCCTCCAGGGCACTCTTCCAAACACTTTCTTCAAAGCTCAAGATCCCGACCGATCAGGTTCTATCACGTTCTCTCTGGCCCTGCACTAAAACCCTTGCCCCAGATTTTAGAGGCTCCACTAACCCGCAATTCCTTTGAATACCTGCAGCTCCAACATTTTCACACCTCTCTAAGCAGAACTCACACTCTGGCCAGGAAACTCACTGAGTTTGAAAGGATGTGTGTCTCATCCTCAGCGATCTTACACCCCATATCCTCAGTATACAAACTTCTGATACATCAGCGATCCTCGTGCCTTCCTCCATATTGTCAAGCCTGGGAGCGGGATTTGGGGGATCATTATACCCCAGCCCAGTGGAACAGATGCTTCCTTCTAGCACACAAATCTACGATCTCGGCCAAAGCTCAGGAAACGAGCTACAAAATTATATCTAGATGGTACAGGGTACCTGCGCTACTTCATAGATGGTTCCCGACGGTATCGGACCGTTGTTGGAGATGTCTTACAGAGGAAGGCACGATGATTCATGTGTGGTGGAACTGCAGCGGCTTAAGGCCCTTCTGGAATTTCGTTCATAAAATTATTAAAGAGGTCACGGGTATCCCTATCCAAAACTCCCCAGAAGCTCTCCTACTCTTTGATAGTGTCCTGAATGTCCCAGCATATAAGAAATCCCTTCTAAAATACATGGTTCAGGCAGCGAAGGCGGTGATCCCCAGGCATTGGAAATCCCCTTCTCCCCCTTCGTCTGAGGAGTGGTTTGACGAAATTGCCTTATATCAGAGGTTGGAGGATCTCATTAGTACTACACCCGCAGACATCACACGATTTGTGCAGACTTGGGGCCCCTGGGAAGCCTTTCGCTCTTCAGCCGCATTTCGTGATGCGCAGGTCTAACCGCTTTAGTAGAATTGTACCCTTTCCCCTTCCTTTCCCTCCCCCTACTCCCCTGTCCAATGTCTTGTCTGTCTATATGTTACTGAGATTTCACATGTCCATTCAGATATGTCTAACTCATATTTTCTCATGAGCCATACTATGTGATAATGGGTATCTACCCAACACAGTTTTGTAGACATGATGTTTAAATTGTTAAACGCTTTTTACATTTGCATATGTCTTTATTTTGGCTGTACCGAAAAATTTCAATAAAAATCTTAATTGAAAAAAAAAAAAAAGTTGCATGTATTTTTGTGTTGCACGACTTTTCTGCACATGTCGCTGTGTAGCTCCACCCTTACTCGGCCATTTACAATATTACAGGGTTGACCATTCATGTGGTCACCCACAACATCCTCCATCGATGGCAGCAAGGTTTCAGAAACTGAGTTTCAGCAATCGGCTGATCTGTATAAAAATATTGTTTGTTTTTTATGTACATTACTTTTTCCTCTCTTTTAGCGCCCCCTACTGTTTGGCCTTCTGGTCCACCTTCTCCTGCCTTCAGGGGTGGACTGACATGCTCAGTAGCTTCATAGCTTTCATAGTGAAGCAGGTGAAGTGGTCTGCGCACCTTTCATTCATTCATCATTACTTTGAAATTCATAGAAATATAATATAGCTATATCTCTCTCTAGACATGTTTATAAAAAGCAACAAAAGATGGTATTAATGTGAAACATCCGATCTATGATCACTTATCACAATACTGACCTACACCAATTGTGCCACTTAGGACTTGTAAATCAGCATCCCCGCGTGAGGAAATTAAAATGTCATAAGTTGTATTGATTTCCGCACTTGTCATGGAAAGACACAGGTAGCTGATAACCGGGAAGCCGGGGAAGTACACAGAGACTGAATAACGTTTTTGTTAAAAAGGCAGTTTGTTCTACTTCTATTGTGCCTGTGGGTTAT
Organism: Bufo bufo; assembly: GCF_905171765.1. NCBI lineage: Eukaryota > Metazoa > Chordata > Amphibia > Anura > Bufonidae > Bufo > Bufo bufo. The sequence goes on along the minus strand of NC_053390.1, from coordinate 786,633,280 downwards.
TTAAAGGGGTTCTCCGCAAGTAGATGCTTTGCAAGTGGAGGCAACCAGTCCTCCTCTAGGACAGATTGCTGAAAAACTTTTTTGTTGTTTTTTTGTTGCTAAAAGGCAGTTTGTTCTTCATCCACATATTGTGTCTGTGGGTTATTTAAAGGGTTGTCTCACTTCAGCTAATGGCCTTCATGTACAGAAAGTTAATACAAGGCACTTACTAATGTATTGTTGTTGTCCACATTGCCTCCTTTGCTGGCTGGATTCATTTTTCCATCACATTATACACTGATCATTTCTATGGTCACGACCACCCTGCAGTCCAGTAGCGGTGGTCGTGCTTGCACGCTCAAGGAAAAAAGCGCTGGTCTATGCTCACTCCCATGGTCCCAGCCACCATAGAGGCCAATGCTTTTTTCTATAGTGTGCAAGCACGACCCTGTAAGAAACAGCCCAATGATGTCCCAAGTTTCATTAGTCTGTTTAAACTGTGTTAAAGTTGAATGTATATGTGTTCCTGTGTTTCTGGTCCTTTAAGACAGCAGCCATTGTAATTGTAATATGATGCTGGAGTGACACGCCATAAATGATGTCAGCCTGCCTGTAATGCAGTGTGTGAGAAGAGAAGCAGGCTGTGACAAGTTAGAGAACAGCAGCCATCTTGGCAAGAGAAAAGACAGACATCTGTGCTGTATTGAGAGTGTGTGGAGATACTGGAGAACTTTCCTGTGCAGCCAAGCTGTATGTATTTCAGTCCAGTGGCGGACAGAGTATAAAAAGTGCGTTTAGTGGAGCCACGCTGAAAAGACTGTGCTCAGTGGCTAATCATATACACTCACCTAAAGAATTATTAGAAACACCATACTAATACGGTGTTGGACCCCCTTTTGCCTTCAGAACTGCCTTAATTCTACGTGGCATTGATTCCACAAGGTGCTGATAGCATTCTTTAGAAATGTTGGCCCATATTGATAGGATAGCATCTTGCAGTTGATGGAGATTTGAGGGATGCACATCCAGGACACGAAGCTCCCGTTCAACCACATCCCAAAGATGCTCTATTGGGTTGAGATCTGGTGACTGTGGGGCCATTTTAGTACAGTGAACTCATTGTCATGTTCAAGAAACCAATTTGAAATGATTCGAGCTTTGTGACATGGTGCATTATCCTGCTGGAAGTAGCCATCAGAGGATGGATACATGTTCTCATTCTGTTTACGCCAAATTCGGACTCTACCATTTGAATGTCTCAACAGAAATCGAGACTCATCAGACCAGGCAACATTTTTCCAGTCTTCAACAGTCCAATTTTGGTGAGCTTGTGCAAATTGTAGCCTCTTTTTCCTATTTGTAGTGGAGATGAGTGGTACCCGGTGGGGTCTTCTGCTGTTGTAGCCCATCCGCCTCAAGGTTGTGCGTGTTGTGGCTTCACAAATGCTTTGCTGCATACCTCGGTTGTAACGAGTGGTTATTTCAGTCAACGTTGCTCTTCTATCAGCTTGAATCAGTCGGCCCATTCTCCTCTGACCTCTAGCATCCACAAGGCATTTTTGCCCACAGGACTGCCGCATACTGGATGTTTTTCCCTTTTCACACCATTCTTTGTAAACCCTAGAAATGGTTGTGCGTGAAAATCCCAGTAACTGAGCAGATTGTGAAATACTCAGACCGGCCCGTCTGGCACCAACAACCATGCCACGCTCAAAATTGCTTAAATCACCTTTCTTTCCCATTCTGACATTCAGTTTGGAGTTCAGGAGATTGTCTTGACCAGGAGCACCCCCCTAAATGCATTGAAGCAACTGCCATGTGATTGGTTGACTAGATAATTGCATTAATGAGAAATAGAACAGGTGTTCCTAATAATTCTTTAGGTGAGTGTATATATATTGCCCCCAAAGTTAGAGACTCTCAGTGCTGTTGAGTACCGGACAGTAACTGCAAAACCCCAGTTTACATCACACCTCAGTGTAATGATGCTGCAGAACTGTCAGTGGCTGAGTGATACCCGCTGTTGGACTTCAGTGCATCCATTTGGTTTCCCTGCCTGCTGAGGAGGATTTAATTGCTTCGGATATTGTGATAACCGTGAGGAGAGGACGCTTCACTATCAAAGAAAGGAACGACATTGGGCCCCACCGCACGCGCTTCTACGGACTGTAAGCCGTCCGCCTGGACCACTGGAATAAAGGGGGTGCGCACCCAACTGTGAAGTTAGGGTCAGTTAGGGATAGTTTTGTGAATATTGTTCATTCAGTGTCCGTACTGCAGAAGCGGACGTAGTTAAAGTGGAAACTATTGCAGAATCTGTCTTGTATTGTTCATGCTATACTGTGTATTTTGCCTGGCCTTCTCCCTGTTCTTTCCACTTTAACTTGCCTTAGTTAACCTGTAGTAAATGCATTTTTCTTGAAATTGATCACTGCGTGTGCGTTCTTTTCTGGTTGCAGAGCCCAAGCCACCTGCCTTGCCCTCAGTTCACAACCCTCGCTGCTGGATGCAGGGTGGTCATATAACCATGGAAACAAGAAGTGTATAATGCGATGGAAAAATGAATCATGCCAGCAAAGGAAGCCAAATGGACAACAATGCCACAAAAGTCAGAGTGCCAACCGTAACATTTTTCTTGTAGGCTTTTAGAGGGGGCGCATCATTGGACTGTGAGAAGCAGGAGGAATGCCTGATATTTAGGCCATTCTGACCAAGTTGTGAGAAGGTGTCGGGATCATTGGTTATGGGAGGGCGCGCACTCACAGGGAAGAGGATCCGGATGGCCCAGACAAACCACCAGCTTCATTGTACCTCATCCAAACACAGGTCGCACCTTCATAACACACCCCTGTCTCTGTCTGACCACTGCCAGGTACTTAGCAGAAGGAAATTCTGTTCCACGGGCCCATTACTTGTCCTGTCATCAACAGCCAGCCATCGTTGCCTTAGTTTGTGGTAGTTACATGAATAAGAAACCTTGATTGCTACGAACTGGAACTGTATCGTCTTCAGCAACGAATCCAGGTTCTGTTTGGGATCCCATGACAGTTGGGTTAGAGTATGGAAGCCTTGTGGTGAGCACCTTTGCTGTGCAGTGACACACTGCCCCAACTGTTGGTGCGCTGATCTGCGGAGCCATTGCATGCGGCAGTCGATCACCCCTAGTAGTGATATGTGCAGGATATCCTGCGGCCTCTTGTGTTTCTCTCATGGCCGGGCTATTAACTAGTATTTTTCAGCAGGATTATGCTCTCCCACCCAGAAAGGGTTTCCCAGGAATGTCTCCTCCAAAATTACAACACTTCCCTGGCTGCCCGGTCACCAGATTTATCACCAATCCAGCATTTGTGGGACCAGCTGGGACACCAGCTTTAGCAGCTTACGAGTGTGCAGGACCTACAGGCCTAGCTGTAACATCTGTGGGCAAATGTGCCACAGGATACCATATAGAAACTGTATTCCTCATGTCCAATGTATCTCATCTTGTATCCAATCTAGAGGCCATATCTCATCTTACATCCAGGGTAGAGGCCTTATCTCATCTTGTATCCCAGCTAGAGGCCGTATCTCTTCTTGCATCCAGGGAAGAGGTCATATCTCATCTTGTATCCAGGCTAGAGGCCATTTCTCATCTTGTATCCAGGCTAGAGGCCATATCTCATCTTGTATCCAGGCTAGAGGCTGTATTTCATCTTGTATGCAGGCTAGAGGCTGTATATCATCTTGAATCCAGGCTAGAGGCCGTATCTCATCTTGAATCCAGGCTAGAGGCTGTATCTCATCTTGTATCCAGACTAGAGGCTGTATCTCATCTTGTATCCAGACTAGAGGCCGTATCTCATATTGAATCCAGGCTGGAGGCTGTATCTCATGTTGAATCCAGGCTGGAGGCCGTATCTCATCTTGTAGCCAGACTAGAGGCGGCCCAACAGGGTCGTAGAGCTTCCTTTCAAATTGTACAGTTTTTCACACATAAAAAGTCTCATTCCATTCCAACAAATCCTTCCGGGTGTTTTATTTTTTGTCCATGAGTGTATTTGACCAATGGAGAAACTGCGGAGATCCCACTTAAAATAAAATCTAAAGTATTTGCATTACTCAACACTTTAAGATTATTTTTGACTGTGAAGTTAATGTCCATGTTAAGACTGCAGAGCCTCAGTGCTGGACTTGTTCGGTCCACCAGAGAAAATTATTCTTGAGGCCCAACCCCAAATCTGACAGGTTTTAAATCAAGGTAATAGACCATATTGGCAGGTGATTGGCTACAAAGGCGGTGACCTTTGAGGCCCGCTATGGTATCAGAGCCTAAGCCCACTAAAGGATCCTCTGGCATTCTGGTGGGCTAGTTAAACCCTGTACAACCTGGTATAACTAACCTGTCCCATGTATTTGCAAATGCAAGAATACTATGACAAGCCATATTCTAGATTATGGATTTTCTTTGGGTCAGATCCATGAGATATTTTCTGATTTATGTCTATTTTGCAGACCTCTCTCCATCTTTAGACTGTTCCTAGCCTCAGTGTGACAGCTGTAAACCACATAGGCAGCAAAGTAAAAAATGCACGCAGCTCTGTCTGCAATAATGTGCTTTTCCTGCCCACTCACTCCAAACTGATTATGTCATATCATAAACATAGCTCCAGGATTCCTCAGAAGCCTGGCCTCTCTCTCGTGTTGCAATCTTTCTTAGTAAAAAATGTGAGCCAAGAAATACTAATTCCAGTGAAGCTAAGAAAAATTCTATGTTGCATTCTGATGAAGCTTTGAGGGTCAGTTTAAGGCCTCATGCACACGGCCGTTGTTTTGGTCCGCATCCGAGCCTCAGTTTTGGCGGCTCGGATGTGGACCAATTTACTTTGATGGGGCCGCAAAAGATGCCGGACAGCACTCTGTGTGCTGTCCGCATCCGTTGCTCCGTTCGGTGGTCCACGAAAAAAATATAACATGTCCAAAGCACGGACAAGAATAGGCAGTTATATTAAAGGCTGTCCGTGCCGTTCCGCAAAATTGCGTAGCGCAAAACACAGAACGGTCGTGTGCATGTAGCCTAACAGGGATGTTGCTAACAATGAACAATGCTTCTAATGGAGAATGCTAACGTAATAGAAATGCTAGTCTTAATATAAAAAAATGTGCTGGAGTAAGATGCTCCAAATGTATTAAGATGCCATCGTCTGGCATGCACCAGAAAAATCTAATTTTTATATTTCATTTTTTGTGTAATTTATAGTAAATTTGCTCCCAATGGGAAGCCATGTCCCCTCCTTCTACATCTTGCTCACTTCCCCCAAAAGTGCTGAGAGTGGTGTAAAATGTCACTTGCACAAAAATTTGCGGCTTTTGTCTACCAAAAAACTAGCGTATTAGTTTCGACTACAGCTACTTTCACACTTGAGTTTGTAATTCCGGTATTGAAATCCGGCAAAGAATCTTAATACCGGAATTAAACGGATCCATTTTGATTTTGCACACCAGGATGCATCCGTTCCGTTAGGATGTGGTTGTGTGAAATCAAAACAGAAAAAAAACTGATTTTAGGCTCCTAAAAAAATGATCCGTCACCACTGGCTTACATTGTTTTCAAAGCCGGATCCGTTTTTTAAATTTTTTTTTATTGTTTTTTTTTATTTTTTATCATGGGACACAAAACGGAATGCTGCCGGAACGGAAGACATCCTGATGTATCCTCTGCCGCCTCTCAATACCGGAAAACAACAACGCAAGTGTGAAAGTAGCCTAAAGGGGATACAGTTTTGTCCACTTCTCCATTGAAGACAGGACCAGATATGTATGGGTTTGCAGCCTCTGGATGTAAATAAGAGTGTTATTATTCAGTAAAAGCAAGCAACGATTTTGAAAATGGTGAGGAAACAGATTAGTGTATATTAAAAAAAAGTTGTAGAACTTTTTTTTCAGTGAATAAAAGGGTTTAAATTTGTAAAAGGTATGGAAGGTATTAAAATAATTTTAAAAAGTTATGCTCACTGTTACAAAACGCCTCCGCTCTAGTGCCCGGTTCAGATCCTCCCAGTCAGTAGTGACATGCCTGTTATTCAGCACATGACTACTGCAGCCAATCACTGGCATCAACGGTCTCATGGCAGTTACTGCTGAGACCAGTGATTAGCTGCAGTGGTCATGAGCAGTGTATGAACACATCATCACTGCACTCCAAAACATGACATCATAACTGGACTGGCAGTCCAAGACGAGTAAATAGAACCATGGTTGGCAATGGTTGACAGGAACAGGGCTAGTAACCCTGTTCCTGCCCTCTTGGAAGGAGTGGCTGTCCTGCTTCCTGCCAGGAGGGGAAGTTCCTGAGTAACCAGAGTGGAGTGGAAGCACAAGGCTGAGCTCCTGCTCCTAAATAGGATTCAACAGAGAGACCAACTTATTTCAAGCCTCAAGTGAAGTCTTGACAGCAGAGTGAACTGCTATAACCAGCATCTACAGACACTGCTGCAAGATGAGGGACTATGGCTAAGACACCCATCACCAAGAATGTTACTATGTCAGTACGACCTAAGTGCTAAATTGCCACCATCCAACCTTCATAATCCTAACTGGTGCCAGAGAAGCTTGCACTTGAATTCTGCTGCTATTGGGTGTATTTTGCACTTTGTAAAAAAGGACTGTTATATGTTCACTTCCAGCCTCATTCTTCAATATTACATTTCCACTGCACTCATCTCCAGGGAGCAATGGCTTTAAGTGAGTACACTGTGACACCACATTTCATCAGGGCCACTACCACTCCCATCCTCTGCATCAGCTCTTACAAGGCTCGCTGCAGCCTGGATGACCCCTTTAAAGGGGTTGTCTCATCTGAGACAATGGGGGCATATTGCTAGCACCTATACCGAGAACGGAGCCCCGATAATGGTGGAGGGCACACTGCGCATGCACAGCCGCCCTCTATTCATTTTCTATGGGGCCACCGAAAACAGCCGAGCCCTGGCTCAGCTATTTCTATTGGGCCTATAGAAGTGAATGGGAGGGGGTGGCCGGTCATGCACGGTGCGCTGACATTCACTTGGGAAACTGCTTTGTGGTGGCTGGACCGGAGTCCTCCGTTTCTGATATAGGTGTGGGTCCTACCTACAAGACAATGGGGGTATATCCTAGCCATATGCCCCCATTGTCTGAGATGAGACAACCCCTTTAAGGATAGGCCATCAATTTTGTAGGACTAGAAAACACCTTGCAAAGAGTTTAATATCTATAAAGCAGCTGAGGACAAGGAGAATGTATTTTGGTCTCTATTCTGCAAGTAACCTGCAAATTACAAACAACAAGATTTTACAACATGTTAGAAAAAGAATTCTTCTCTGGTAGTAAAGGTGACATTATGTGTAATGCCTTTATCTGGACACGGGTGCTTTATTGACATGTTAGTCACATAGTGCTCATTACCTTGTCATCTGGAGAGTGACCATGTGTCACTGTTATCAGGTAACTTGAAGACAGGAAACCTTGTAAATATATTTGTCTGATCTCTGGCTAATGTGACAATATAAGTCAAGGGAAGAAAGGGATGCAAATGAGCTCTTAACAAGCTCTGCCTCTGATGCCACCAGATGCAAGCAGCTATCCTATAAGTCAATGTTGAACCCTATAAATAGGCCTTAAGACATGACATATGCCCTTCATAGCTGCCTTACATCTGGTGGCATCAGAGGCGGAGCTTGTTGAGAGCTCATTTGCATCCCTTTCTTCCCAGAATTCCAGAGGAGCATGGATGGCCTATAAGTCTCCTCATACCTACTCAAGGAGAGATAGTACCCCACAAATCCTGACTTAGGCCTCTCAGCCAGTTTAGGCTACTTTCACACTAGCGTTCGGAGCGGGTCCGTCTGATGTTTCATCAGACGGATCCGCTCCTATAATGCAGACGTTTGGATCCGTTCAGAGCGGATCCGTCTGCATTATAACTTAGAAAAATTTCTAAGTGTGAAAGTAGCCTGAGCGGATCCGTTCAGACTTTACATTGAAAGTCAATGGGGAACGGATCCGCTTGAAGATTGAGCCATATGGTGTCATCTTCAAGCGGATCCGTCCCCATTGACTTCCATTATAAGTCTGGACGGATCCGCTCGCCTCCGCACGGCCAGGCGGACACCCGAACGCTGCAAGCAGCGTTCAGGTGTCCGCTCATTGAGCGGAGCGGAGGCTGAACGCTGGCAGACTGATGCATTCTCAGTGGATCCGCCTCCACTCAGAATGCATTAGGGCTGGACGGCTGCGTTCGGTGCCGCTTGTGAGCCCCTTCAAACGGAGCGCACGAGCGGACACCTGAACGCAGGTGTGAAAGTAGCCTAAGCCAGTGCTCTCTGCTCTGCACTGATGAGGGGCAATCACCCCAAGGCAGCTGTCTGCAGATGAGGTGCTGGCTTATTTAATATCCGAGTCATATCTCAAGGGTCAAACATTGACTTATAGGATAGCTGCCTTACATCTGGTGGCATCAGAGGCAGAGCTTGTTAAGAGCTCATTTGCATCCCTTTCTTCCCAAAATTCCAGAAGAGCATGTATGGCCTATAAGCAGAGGCGTAGCTTTAGGGAACTCACAAGGAACACCCTCAGGATTGAAAGATTTTATTGTCAGGGCCCTCTCAACAGTATTATACAATGACATTATATACAGTGACACAGTAGAAACAGAGGGCCTCGTCTAAGAGGTTAATCTTGACTAGCCGCAGGAGTGGGGGTTGCAAAGATTTTTATTTTTTATTTTTAATAAACTCAAATATTGCCTTCCCATATTCACATGAAGCTTCGATGATAAGCAGCTACCAGATACATCTGATGCTGCTTATCTCCTTGGGAAACAGACGACTTGTAAAAACCCAATCTGGAAGATCCTTCTTTCCATTAATTGCAAATATCAAGACACGTTCTACCAGATCTATAGACAATAGATTGTCGGCCACATTTTCATGGCACATGAACATTTGGATTTGGGATAAGCAGCTGTCAAATATCTATGATTCTGATTATCTCCTCGGAAAATAGGCGTTCTGTAATTTCATTATAAAATAAATGTGATAGGTCATTTTGAAATCAATATAAGCCATTGAGCTTAAAATGAATAAAATACCGTTCAGCTCTGCTACATCTGATGATGACACTTGATGCGCCTACCAGCTGCTAAGGGACCCCTTGTTCTGGTGCCTATTTCAATTGGAGTGAGAACCTGACAAGGTATATCAGGTGCTGCAATATTAGCAACCAAGGCAGACAAAATAAGATGTTGGCACCAAGACCACCTGTCTAGAGTGGTTAATAGAAGTAGTGTCAGGCAGCCGCTGCAAAGTGTCTAATTTTTATCTTTTCCTCAGGTACATTGACCTCTACAGTATGTACAGCATCACTAGCAGATACAGTGTGGATTTTTTAGGCCATCTACCTCAGCTTCGTAGAAAGCTAATACAAAATAAGTATACGCTTTGGAGCACTAAGGCTTTGGAGTGGCTAAGGCTGTAGGGATGTTCACAAACTGGTGATCCAAGGGTTCTGTCTGGCATCGTGGTGCTTCAAATAGCTAATTTGCTCCTGGCATATCAGGATAAGGAGAAAAATTATAAGATTTTGTCTAGATGGTATTGCTGCCCTGACACCCTACACAAATGTTTTCCCAAAGTGTCCAACCTGTGGAGATGTGGCATGGAAGTTGGCACTATGACACATATTTGGTGGGGATGCACTGTCCTACAGCCATTTTGGCAGGAGATTTTCACTATTTATCATCAAGTCTCCACTATTAAGCTATCCCTTACCCCTCAGTTACCACTTTTGTTGATTCTTCCTGGGTCTCTCCTGTGGGGAAAAAGGGTCTTCTTCCACCACTTTTTACCATCGGCTTGCACAGTGATAGCAGGACATTGGAAGTCCACTAGTGCCCCTCTTGTCAGTGAATGAGGCCTAGAAGTAGAGCATATTCAAAGAATGGAAACACTAATGATGGCTAGTAGTATACCCCAAGTGCATAAGACGGAGTTACTTTGGCTCCCCTGGCAGACTTAGAAGGATGGCCCTCTTTACCATAGTTGGCTGGGTGATGCAGCCTGGATAGGTTCCCAGTTGTGCTTGGTGGGTTTATCCTTCATTGCTCTCTGGGTGACGTTCCTCTGTTCCTACCATATTCCTATGGGTTTTGTGTGTGTGCCCCCATTTTTTTCCTTCCTATTGTCTTACTTTCTATTCGTTCTTTCCTTATGTAAAATATTTTGCTTTGCATACCATTATTTTCGTATGCCCATCCTTAATGCCTGTCAATTGACATATTCTTATATTTGCCTCAGTGTTACAGCATTTTATGTGGCCACTTTATTGGCTATCTCAGATTCCACTGCCGTTTCCAATCTCATACTGAATGTGCAACTATTTTTCTTTACTGTTGTAGTTTAAACTTTGATAATAATAAAAATTTGATTTAGATTTTTTTTTGGCAAGGAACACATTGACTGGCCCAAAGTAAAATAGAGCAGCATCTTGTGGACTCAGGAAAGCAAAATTGTTCTTTTTGGGTCTAGTGGTTGCAGGTAGTATGTCGGATACATTTAAGCCACAGCACATCATACCATGGTGTTTGGCCTATTTATCGCATTAGATCAGTTGAAATATAACAACATAGTAGAGGAGATCATGTTGCCCTACGCAGAAGAAGAAATTCCCTTTAAATGTTTGTTTCAACACAACGATGACCCAAGACACTCCAGTTAGTGAAAAACATCTTGATTACAGGCAAACAGGATTGAGGTAATGAAGTGGACAGCCCAATCTTCTGACCTCAATCCCATAGAGAACTTGTGAGGTGACATCAAAAATGTAGTTTATGAGGCAAAACCCAAAAAGGGAGAAGAACCGTGGAATATGGTCCAACTGTCCTGGACTGGAATACCTGTTCACAGGGGCCAGAAGCTGGTTGACTCCATGCAACACAGATGTCAAGCAGTTCTCAGAAACAATGGCTATGCCACTAAAGTAAAGTGGCAGTAAAGTGAAATGAAATCTCAAACATTTTTTCAGCGTTACATTACATTTTTGAGTTTTATTGCTAATTTTTTTTAACAGCCTAATATTCCTTTTTTATTTTCTGCAAAGGATTAACGCCAATGGAGACATTACAGTTACAGTTTTCATTTGGAATTGGATTTATAGTATTTCCAGTGTATTTGCATTTAAGGAAATAAGTTATTATAATGATTTTGAAATTTATTAGCTTTTTTTTAAACTCACTGCTATTTTTGAACATTACTGTAGATCATCAAGAATACATTTCAGTTGTAAAATGAAGAAACATAGAATTTGACTTCATTAATACTTTTATTATCTTTGGCCAGTTTGAGAACATCATAATACAACCGTATATGAGGTTATATTTTATGGCTGAACCCATGGCTGTTCTACACTGAAGAGAACTTAGCTCATTATATTTTTTATTTATTTTACTCAAACCCACGCAGGCACAGGGAGATTTGAACCTAGGATCCCTGTGCTACAAGGCACCAGTGCTAACCACCGAGCCTCCATGCTGCCCATTGTACAACCTTATTCCACACCTGCCTACTTTCAGAAGGGTCAGCAAAGAGATTGAACAGTAACGAAAGAAAGCATATGTGGAGCGCAATATTTTTAAACTAATGCTGTGCCCATTTATATAGTACACTCCAAACTTAAGGCGTTTGAATCACATAAACTGCATCAAACCCCATAATGCCTGTAGACACCAGTCTAACTAATACAGGATCTAGACCAGAACCATTAAACTAATACAGACCCCTGATCAGGACTGCTAAATTATCACAGACCCCAAAGCAGAACCAGTAAAATAATACAGACCCCAGACTAGAACCAGTAAAGTAATACAGACTCCAGATCAGGACCATTAAAATAATACAGAACCCAAACTAGAACCAGACCCACTAATGCAGACTACAGGTACTACAGGTGAGAACCACTAAACTTATACAGACCCAGACCAGAACCACTAAACTAATATAGATCCCAGACCAAAACCACTAATACAGACCCAAGACCAGAAGCAATAAACTAATACAAACCCCAGACCAGAAGCAATAAACTAATACAAACCCCAGACCAGAAACATTAAACTAATAGAAACCCCAGACCAGAAGCACGAAACTAATATAGACCCGAGACCAGAACCATTAAACTAATACAAACCCGAGAGCAGAAGCACTAAACCAATATAGAGTCAGACCACAACTACTAAACTAATACAGACCCAAGACCACAACTACTAAACTAACAGACTTTAGACCAGAATCACTAAACAAATACAGAATGCAGGCCAGAACTACTAAACTAATATATATACATGCCAGACCAGCACTACTAAACTAATACAGAATGCAGACCAGAACCACTAAGTTAATACTGACCCCGGACCAGAACCAGTAAACTAATACAGACCCCAGACCAGAACCCCTAAGCTGGTGCTATTTGACATCCATCATCACAGCTGACGCACCAGATGTATGAGAATTTCTGGCTTCCCTTCTCCTCGGGCGATTTTTGCTTCATGCCAGAGGGCGACTTAACCTTGATAGATGGACATATGTAAAGGGGTGCTAAAAGGGACAGCAGGAACGGTGTGTGGGGAACCAAGGAGACTTGCCTACTCTTCCAAAGGTCTCCTTTTTTTCTGGGTGTCTCCCAGATATTTGGGAGAGTGGCCACTAGTATGCCATAGGTTCAGGAACCAGGTACTCTATTTAATATGGACCCTAAATGCATATGTATTACAGCCATCTGATGCCAACAAGGGGGCCTCATTTTTAAGCAGAAGGGGACATCACAATGGAAAAGACCCAGTCATGTTACATGACATAATGTGTCAGTTACATAATGTGTGACATGTTCTTTTGTCACTGAACCCGGGCTTTAATCTGAGAGGTTCACACATTGCTTATGTCGCAAGTTTGTGTTTTTTTTGGTACAAAGTCACGAGCCCTTGATTGTATATCTGTAAATCTCACATAATCAGAGCTCCTGATGAAGGTTTCTATGATAAACTGATCAAAAACTGCTGAAAGAGCATAACGGTGGAACGCTCTTTACTATGCAGATGACTCATGTGGGTCACGCTCTGGGAGGAGATCTGCTCATGACTCATGCAACTGTGCATGTGATTGAAGGCATGCAGGTAGCACACCCGGTGACGTATGCTACATGCTGTTATGGGGACTTTATGTCCCTTTCATTCATGGAAAATGTTTTGTGCCAATAAAAGGTCAGTTGTCAGTATATACTGTAGGACCTATTTTGGTGATGCAATTAAACTGAGAAAAGAAATAGACACAAAGACACATGCAAGAAATGGATGTGAAGGGGGAATCGGCATGTGAATAATATTCTGTGGGAGGAATTGAATCAGAAATCATATTGTAAAATTGTATAACTTTTCATCCTAGAATAAATGATATTTATTTATTTTGTGCACTTATATAGTATATATATATATATATATATATATATATATATATATATATAGCAAACAAAAAATAATCACAGCAGCACAAGACGGATGATGTGGGTGCGAAAATCCTCACAGCCGCAGGCTCCAACGGCTATTAGTAAATATAATTTCAATAGGATGAGGCAGCACTCCAAGCATAAAGTGAAAAAATGGTGGATCTTTTATTCCCCTCGGCAACGCTTCAACCACTCAATGTGGTCTTTCTCAAGCATAAAACATGGTGTCATACAAGGGTATATATACCCAGAATACATAGCAGCAAATCAAGTGATAATAATTCAATAAAAAAAAAAAATACAAAGGCAGTGTAAAATACAACCATTGTGAATAGCATATCCATAGTGATTTATATAATATAATGCATCGTGTAAATCAATAATAATCATAGTCCACACATAGCTGTACCCTAAATTGTGTAAACAAGATACATCATTACAATGTGATATCACCTGTGTGTCCGTCTTGACAATAGTCATAATCAGTGAAGTTAAAAAACTCAGAGCGGTGACAGGAAGACGGCGCCAAAAGTCTGCGTCCTCACAATTGAACTGCGCATGCCCGGGATCCCAGCAACGTAGCCCACACAGACAGCCAAGAGACGTCACACCGGACACGTGAGCAATCACATGACCCATGCGACTATCACGAGACCAGTCTAGGGGCGGCGTAGGACACCGTCACGCCAGCGGGGAGGGGCAAGAGTCGCCCGGCCAACGGAGCCAGCGTAACTGGCGTCGTTGCGCCAGCAACTACAAGCCACCCACGGCAGGCAAAGACGAGCCCCAGCTAGAGAAACAGGGCCGGCGCAGCCAAAATAGAACGGGAGGAGGAGAAACAAGTCAAAAGGAGTCAAAAAACAAACACATGAATGCATAAAGACACCCAAGCGGCCACTGTATTCAGGTTTTGAGAGACAGAGTGAACGTGGTGTATAAAGTATAACGGGACTGCAAGGAAAGTCCTTCAAGATATGTGCCATACTCATAAAAGAGAGAAAGGGGAAAGAGCCAGTGGCCATGTCATTTCCACGATCATGACCATAGGCCCACAACGGGTCCGGGGTCGAGGACACGTCCATGCCCAAAAACCCAAACCCAAAGTAACCCCAAGAACTCTACAGTTAAAGAAATAAAGAACCACCACTCGTTAGACAAACATCCCTATACAGTCGACCGTCAAAATGAACAGTAATAATAAATATATTGCGCCCCATGAATGCCCTCCCTCCCTAAATATCAAAGGAGAGACGTAGAATCCCGCGTCCGCCATCCGTAGAAACCGCCATAGAAGCATTGATCCAAAAAATCTAAAGAGAGAAAAAATAAAATAAAAAGAATTATAAAATTAACTGTGAGTCCAGTTATCATAGTTAGTTATATAGTAGATGGCACCAATTGAATTCACATATCCAGGGCACAGCAAGGAGAGGACAAAAAGGGGGGCCAGAAAGAGCCCCACACGAAATCACACTCCATTTAAAATCGACATTGAGTCCACCCGGTCTCAGAGTGTTGAGGCGATGGATCCATCGAAGCTCTCTCTGTTTGAGAGCCAATGTCCTATCACCTCCCCTTCGAGACGGAGTGATCTGATCCACTATCATGAATTTTAAATGCTTCTCCCTGTGATTGGCCTCAACAAAATGTTTAGGGACTGGCAGGTCTTTCCTCTTGCGTCTGATTGAGAAACGAAGATTGTTTAGACGTGTCTTCATGTCACATGTGGTCTCTCCAACATATAGGAGACCACATGGACAGGAGAGCCCATAAACAACATATGAGCTGTCACATGTTAAAAATTGACCAATAACATACTGGTTTCCTGTAATCGGATGGGTAAATCTATCCCCCTTAATCATGTATGAACAATTCACACAACCAAGACAGGGATAGAAACCCCTCCTCCGAGAACCAATGTGCGTTTGTACCAAAGCTTTAGCTGGAGTATCCGCCCGAACCAATATATATATATATATATATATATATATATATATATAATCTGTATTCGCTAAAACCAGAATATTCCTTTATATTTGGTTCAGAAATTTCTGTAACTACAAATCAGTTACATTCATCCGAATGGGATTGTTTTGGCAGAGGTCACATGGATCATTGCAATTTTTTTAAATTTCTGCAACAAATCTGCCATATGTGAATATACTTTTATGATCACTTAACCCTTAGGGGACAGGGCTATTTTCTATTTTTGCATTTTCGTTTTTCACTCCCCGCCTTCCCAGAGTCATAACTTTTTTATTTTTCCGTTCACATAGCCTTATGAGGGCTTATTTTTTGCGGGACAAGTTGTACTTTCTAATGGAACCATTTAATATTGCATGCAATCTAGTGGGTAGTGGGAAAAAATGCCAAATGGGGCGGAATTGGAAGAAAAATGCAATTTTCATGTTTGTTTGTTTTTTATGGCGTTCACTATGCAGTAAAATTGACCCGTTACCTTCATTCTCCAGGTGAGTATGATTGCAACAATATTACATTTATATAGTTTTTATTGTGTTTTAATACTGAAAAAAATAAAAACTTTGAATAAAAATAATTTTTTTGTGGGGTGATCTGTACTTTTTTTTTAAAGGGAATCTGTCACCTGGTTTGACCATATTCAGCTCTCACCATTGCCATGTGTAATAAATTACCTTATCTCCTGCAGTGGTTTTCTTTCTTCTTTTCATGCTTTCATTTTGCTAAAAAAAAGCGATCTTTGTGTTATGCAAATGAACCCTGAAGGTGCCCAGAGGGGCGTTATTCTTCACCCTCTGAGCCCAGTAACGCCCCCCAGCAGTGCCTAGCCCGCCTTAGTTTATAGCCCAAATACGCCTCCTCGCTATGTAGTATCGTCCCACAGTCTAGTTTTACGGCACAGCCGCCTCTGCTACGTCAGCTAATTCATTAAAACCAGGCACCTTGAATCTTCAGTTAGTCCGGCTGAAATCTCGCACAGGCGCAGTACCGCCTACTGCCTGCGCCTGTGCGATACCAATACAGTGCTGCCACCTAGTGGTGTGTATTGGTATATTTTACTAATAGTGTAGTGTCCCACTAGGTTAAGGTGGGCACTGCACAAAAGGGGTTAATGTGTTGTTATTACCTGTAATGTTATATGTATGCATTTCCCTGTGTTAACTGGTGTCAGGCCTATTAGGGTGCAGTTTAGCCTCCCAGACGTTAGAGGGAGCCAGAGAGCCCTGGTCATATATAGGTAGGCCCAGACAGGGGAAGTTAGTTCATTCCAGGGGACTAGAGGAGTTACTTCGTCCACCTGAAGCTCCTGAGGCTAGGCTTAGCTCAGTAGAGACACCCCAGTTGCAGGACAGCACCTCCTGGGAGAAACCTGCAGCTTCCCAACCAAGCAAGGATAATACAAGTCAGATAAGTACCCTGATGGGCAGAGATTCTATAAAGTACAGCAAGCGCCAATACTGGAGAGAGGATTTATATACCAAGGATTAAAGCCAGCATTTAGGCATCCGGGCCTTGGGATCCAGCCAGCTAGAATAGCTGAAGGGGATAGAGCAGCATTGCACTGCAAAGCATTAACCGTTGTGCCCTCCAAGTATCTTGCATGATTAATACCTGCCATTATTCAAAGTCTACCTGCTTGTGAAGTATTGTTCAAGGGACTGCATTATCATCACAACCACCTTTAACTGTATGTACAAAGTTGGACTGTGTTCACCAAGTAAAGCAACATTTGGTTTATCCACTGAGTACTCAGTTATTCCTCCTATAAATCGGTGTGCCACCGTTACAGGCACTGGCGTCACGAATCCAACAGGGACCTTGCCCCAGGCACTAAAAATACCTGTAACATCCAGGGCACCTCATCCACCATCAGGCCTGGTCCCTATATACAGAGTGTGCCCCAGAGGAACTGTGTCTACCTCTCCTTCACTGCCGCATGCCTGCCCAGGGTTCTCCAATACAGTGAGCAACCCTCGCTTGCCTATAACCGTGACCTCGCTTCGCTATACCCTGCAGGTCTGGCGTGCTGCATAAATTGGCATCACGAACAGGATTTACGGAACATTCCTGCGCCATTGCGGATATAAAACTGTGTGCTAAAAACTGCCTTAAAGTGACCAAGCCCTATTGTTTTATTAAAAATTGCTGGGCCAAAGAACTGTCATCATTAGCGGTGTGAAGATAGTGTTTTCTGGACTGTTTGCTGCTTGTTTGAGCCACCGCTTGCTGTCAGTGAATAGACAGCCATTTTGCCACTTAAACCTGAGGTGGATTACAAGTGCGCCCGGTGAACTGTTTGGCGCGAAAAGAACCAGGCGGAGTCATCACCCAGCCGGCGAGGAGGAAGAACGCCGCCCTGTCTGGAGAAAAAGGTGCCGCCTACCTGAGTCCCGGAGCTACGAGAGGCCGCGCTCACCTGCTGACGCTGTACGCAGGACGTCCGACGCCCGTAGCCACGCATCTCGCGAGACTTGGAGCGAGCACCACCGGAGTGAGTACCAACTTAAAACTGTTGCCGGCTCTGCTATTTACCTTACCGGAACGTTCCCGACCCCTGCCAGGGCACCGGAGGGAGCCCCGTTGGCGACAAAAGACTTTTCTGGAAAAAAAAAGTTATTATCATTGCCGCTCCGGTCCGGTCCGCTCTGCTACATTTAAAGGGCCATACCCACCTAGCAACGCCATGTCCACACCTGAGGAAATCGGACAGGTCGCCCCAGTCGTGCCTTCTGAAGTATCCACAGCCGACCCTAGGGCCCCTGCCGCCGCGGCACCGCCAAGCATGATGCCGCTAACTATGCCGTACTATTTTGGGGCCCCCTGGTTCCCACGTTATTCAGGGGAAGCCCATAAGTTAAAGGACTTTAGGGAACAGATACTGGCCTTGTTCCGGCTTTACCCCATAAATGCCGAACAGCAAATGGAGATCCTCCTAGCTCAGTTGGAAGGGGCCGCCCGCAGGGAAGTCATGTCGTGGCCCCGCTCTGAGAAAAGTAGCCTGGAACAGATCTTTGATCGCTTGGGCACCACATTTGAGGCCAGAACGGTGTCAGAAGTTAAAATGCGTTTCTTCAGCAGAAAGCAGCAACCTGGGGAGTCGCTCCGTGATTTTGCCCTGTCCTTACAAGAGACACTGAGAGCTGTAGTCCAAGTGGATCCTAAAGAAGCTGAGGACCAGGACCGGACTCTTAGAGAGCAATTCATTGCAGGCGTAAGTAGTGAGCATTTAAAGGGCCAGCTACGCATGTTGTCAGCTCAACACCCCCACTGTGCATTTCTGGACTTTAAAGAATTGGCCATCAGTATATTGGGCCAGAACCCTGCTCCAGGGCCGGCAGCCTCCTATGAACCCCAGGCTTGCCAACCAAAGACTGTTAATGTGGTACCTGCAGGAGTCAGTCAGGCGACCCAAGCTCCAGTTACAGACGTAGTGGCAGCCCTCATGGAGCAAGTGAACCACCTTACTCTAAGTCTGGAGAAGGTGTGCAAAAAGATAGAGGAATGGGAGAGACCATTATTACTAGAAGATGAAAGTCCTCTTCCTCCAAGGCTCCCACCTGCATATGGAGACGTATACCCAAAAGAGCCTGATGGGCGACCGAGGTACCGGCCCAGAAGTAGAAAGCAGCCTGTCTGCCACCACTGCAAGAAATATGGACATACTGAATCAATGTGCTGGCAGTTAAACGAGCAACCCCTGAGGCAGAGGACCGCCCCTCGGGAGGTAGAACAGTAGGTCCAAAGGATCCAAGCTGGATGCCTAAGTATGTAGGATCCCGTCCAAAAATTAATATATGCATCAACGGGATACCCTTTGAAGCCCTCTTGGACACTGGGTCACAGGTCACCACCATTCAACGGCCTGCCTTTGACAAGTTCTGGGATCCAAGTCTTCTCACCCAGCCACCAGAGTCCTGGCTAGATATCATTGCCAGCAACGGTAAGCCAGTGAAAGTGCATGGGTATTGGGAACCTACCCTTCAAGTGGGAGAAGCCACCCTGCCACAGCAAGGCGTGATTGTGGTACAAGCAGGAGATAAAGGAGGACACCCTGTGATCTTAGGGACTAACGTTCTAAAAAATTGTTACTCTGAAGTGCTTGACGCATTAAATCAAACTATATCTTCAGCCTCACCTGCTTCCAGAAGAGTTATCCAAAAGACTATTAGTGTGCTGTGTGCTCAACAAAAGTTTGCCAACAAGAAAGGAGAAATTTGCACTGTCCGGATCCGGGATAACCGACCGGTAATTCTGCCTCCAAATTCCCAGATCATCCTGTGGTGCCGTGCGGTGTTAGGGATCCAGGGCCAGGACTATCAAGCCCTAGTGGAACCTATTCCCTTTGAAAATCATCCCTTCGTACGGACAGCCAAGAGCATGGTGACTGTGTCTCAAGGTAAAGTGCCTGTCCGCTTAATTAACTTTGGGGATCATCCCGTTACTCTCCTTAAACACTGCCCCGTTGCTCAGCTTTTTCAAGTGTCTTTCCAGGATGTGATTCGTCTGCCTGCCACGGAGGCGTTCCAGACCACACAGAGCAGCAGCACCCCTACAACATCTTGGTGGGGAGAACTACATGTGGGGAACGAATCCACCCCAAAAGAGCAAATAGAGGGAGTCCTGAAGCTGATGAAGGAGCACCACCAGGCTTTCAGCAAGCACTCCACGGACTACGGAGAGGTCAGTGTAATCAAACACACCATACCCACTGGCTCTCATCCTCCTATTAAGGAGAGGCACAGACCCATAGCACCTACTACCTATCAGTCTGTGAAAGAAATGATAAAAGAGATGAAAGACTCTAATATAATTCGGGACAGCCATAGTCCCTGGGCTGCGCCCCTAGTTCTTGTCCGAAAAAAAGATGGCAGCATAAGGTTCTGCGTGGATTACAGGAAAATTAATCAAATCACCCACAAAGATGCATATCCATTGCCACGCATTGAGGAGTCCTTGACTGCTCTGGGGTCATCAGCCTATTTCTCTACCTTGGACGTAACCAGTGGGTACTGGCAAGTACCCATGGCCCCAGAAGATCGAGAAAAGACTGCTTTCACTACCCCTATGGGCCTGTTTGAATTCAATTATATGCCGTTTGGACTGTGTAACGCTCCAGGAACGTTCCAGAGGCTGATGGAACGTTGTTTAGGCCATAGGAATTTTGAGACTGTACTCTTATATCTGGATGACGTCATTGTATATTCCAAGACGTATGAGGACCATTTAAAGCACCTGGGTGAGGTGTTTCAAGTTCTTGCTAAATATGGCCTCAAGATCAAACCATCCAAGTGCCACCTGCTGAAACCAGCGGTCAAATACCTTGGGCACGTTGTCAGTGCCGATGGAATACAGCCTGATCCTGATAAACTGGCTGCTGTCCGAAACTGGCCTACTCCAACGACCGTGAAAGAGGTGAGAAGCTTTCTCAGTTTTGCAGGGTATTACAGGCGTTTCATCCCGCACTTCGCACAAATTGCGGATCCCATCCAGGAACTGTTGAGGGGGCATCCAAAGAAGAGCCCGAAAACCCCTATTCCTGTTGAATGGAACCAAGAACGGGAAATTGCCTTTCAAATCCTAAAGAAGAAGTTGACTGAACCCCCTGTTCTGGGTTACCCAGATTATCAGAAGCCGTTCCTCCTCTACACGGATGCCAGTAAAAGAGGCCTGGGGGCCGTGTTGGCTCAAGTGCAAGACAACAAAGAAAGGGTAATTGCCTACGCCAGCAGATCCCTGAAGGGAGCTGAAAAGAATGATCAGAATTACAGTTCTTTCAAGCTGGAGTTTCTTGCCTTAGTGTGGGCTGTGACTGAAAAGTTCAAAGACTATCTCGCTGCCACACCGTTTGTTGCCTTCACGGACAATAATCCCCTGGCGCATCTGAACACGGCCAAGTTAGGGGCACTGGAGCAAAGATGGGCCTCCCGCCTTGCCAACTATGACTTTACTGTGAAGTACCGGGCAGGCCGCTCCAATGATAATGCTGATGCCCTGTCGCGGCTTCCCACTACAGAGGCCCCAGATGATCTAAAAGATGCCTGGGAAGAAGTGGAGATGCCTGCGTTCTACAATAACGCCCAGCAGGATAATATCCGTACTGAAAATCTCCCTGCTGCTGATCTTCCCTCCTCAGATGATCCTGAGTCCGGAGGCGATCAAGAAAGATGGATTAAGCTCCAGTCCGAAAGTAGAGTCCTGGGTGAACTGCTGGACTTCCTTACCAGTGGGAAAATCCCTGAGAGAATCCGGAGGAAGAGTGCAGACCCAGAACTAGTAAGACTGTGGAGACATCGCCACCAACTATTCCTTCAAAGAGGCCTGTTGCTCAGAAGGAGTCTGGATCCAGTGTCCTGTGATAGAGTCTATCAGATTATCCTGCCACGTCGGGATGCCAGCCTGGTACTGGACATGTACCACAACCAGTCCGGACACTTCGGGGTGCAGAAAACTGAGGCCACTATACGGAGGAGATTCTATTGGATTGGGATGAGAGAAGATATCGAGAAATGGTACCGAGAATGCACTGCCTGTGCTGTGGGGCGGACGGAACGCCATGACCAGAGGGCGCCTCTCCATCCTATTGTAAGTACAGATCCTCTAGAATTGGTCGCGATTGATCATGTGAAGTTGGAGCCGAGTCGCTCTGGATATACATATGCCATGACTATAATTGACCACTTTACCAAGTTTGTCGTAGCAGTGCCTGTGAAAGACCTGACAGCCAAGACTACAGCGGAGGCGTTCTGGAAACATTTCCTTCTGCCCTACGGCTGTCCAGAAAGGATCCTCACCGATCAAGGGTCTGCGTTTGAGTCACAGCTGTTCCATGAGATGTGCCTGCTGCACAACTGCCAGAAAGTCCGGACCACCGCCTATCATCCGCAAGGTAACGGACTCTGTGAAAAGATGAATAAAACTCTCATTGAAATGCTGAGAGCGGTACCCCCTGATACGAGGGGTGATTGGCCTACTCTGTTGCCACAACTGATGTACACTTATAACAACACCATCCATTGTTCCACCGGTTACACCCCGTTCTGCCTGATGTTTGGGCGACAAGGGAGATTACCTGCGGATCACTCCCTGGGGGTACAAGTGCCGGATGTGATCAACCCACTGCCCAGGACTGATTGGGTAGTGGAGCACCAGAGGCGTCTTCTCAATGCCAAGGAGATTGTGCAAGAACGCATGGAGAATGTCCGGGAACGCCAGCAAAAAGACTACGACCAGACTGCCCATGCTGGACCCCTGGCTCTTGGAGACAAGGTTTGGTTGAAAAACAACCACCGGACCAGCAAGTTGGACAGCAAATGGGAAAGGATTCCCTACCTGGTTACTGCCATACCTAATGCTGCAGCCCACATATACCAGGTCTCCAGAGAAGGAAAAGGTCCCCAAGTTGTTCACCGGAACCGCCTCAAGCCCTGTATTGAAGGAGAACCAGCGGCGGAGGAGATGGAGTCTGAGCCTGCTGAGGAGGAATTGCCGGCTCCACCTATGGACCCTATGCAGGCTGTGGAGAACTTGATCCATGATAAAGAGCCGCTCCACTGGGCCCTCACGCCTTGGCTGAATTTGTTGGTTCCTGCTCCTGTTCCTGTTGGTCTCCCGTCTCAGGAGACTTCACCTCCAAGAGCTCCTGAAGAAGTTCCAGAGGCAGTGAGCTCCCTTGACCTTCCTGAGTCCAGGCAGGAAGAATCTCCGCCACTAAGGAGGTCTACCCGTTCTACCAGGGGGCACCCGCCTGTGAGGTTTGAGGACTAAATCATGAGCCCAGGTAGCCCCTCACGGGAAACCCCTGTTTAACTCTGTTGTAAGCCTGGGTACGGACTCATATTTGTTCCTTGAGCCTCCAAGAACTTTACATCGTTTTATATTGTTCTACTGTTATATTATGGACAATTTGCACTTATGGACTATCCTGGTTTATTGATACGCTGCACCAGGTCAGCGCCCCTGTTCCCTTACACTATCCTGAGAGAAGAGAACGATGCCCCTTTTCACCGAAACTTGTTCCTAGGCCAGTGGACTGCCTGATTTGTGCATGTGATGTGCTTCTGCAAATGTAGATGTGTTTTTCCTGCTTTGCATTTTTGTCTCTTTTTCAGGTGCAGTATCCAGCTGGGCAGGGCCCCTCCATGTTGCGCCGAGGTCGGGCAACGTTATAGCGTGGTGGTATGTAGTGTCCCACTAGGTTAAGGTGGGCACTGCACAAAAGGGGTTAATGTGTTGTTATTACCTGTAATGTTATATGTATGCATTTCCCTGTGTTAACTGGTGTCAGGCCTATTAGGGTGCAGTTTAGCCTCCCAGACGTTAGAGGGAGCCAGAGAGCCCTGGTCATATATAGGTAGGCCCAGACAGGGGAAGTTAGTTCATTCCAGGGGACTAGAGGAGTTACTTCGTCCACCTGAAGCTCCTGAGGCTAGGCTTAGCTCAGTAGAGACTCCCCAGTTGCAGGACAGCACCTCCTGGGAGAAACCTGCAGCTTCCCAACCAAGCAAGGATAATACAAGTCAGATAAGTACCCTGATGGGCAGAGGTTCTATAAAGTACAGCAAGCGCCAATACTGGAGAGAGGATTTATATACCAAGGATTAAAGCCAGCATTTAGGCATCCGGGCCTTGGGATCCAGCCAGCTAGAATAGCTGAAGGGGATAGAGCAGCATTGCACTGCAAAGCATTAACCGTTGTGCCCTCCAAGTATCTTGCATGATTAATACCTGCCATTATTCAAAGTCTACCTGCTTGTGAAGTATTGTTCAAGGGACTGCATTATCATCACAACCACCTTTAACTGTATGTACAAAGTTGGACTGTGTTCACCAAGTAAAGTAACATTTTGTTTATCCACTGAGTACTCAGTTATTCCTCCTATAAATCGGTGTGCCACCGTTACAGGCACTGGCGTCACGAATCCAACAGGGACCTTGCCCCAGGCACTAAAAATACCTGTAACATCCAGGGCACCTCATCCACCATCAGGCCTGGTCCCTATATACAGAGTGTGCCCCAGAGGAACTGTGTCTACCTCTCCTTCACTGCCGCATGCCTGCCCAGGGTTCTCCAATACAGTGAGCAACCCTCGCTTGCCTATAACCGTGACCTCGCTTTGCTATACCCTGCAGGTCTGGCGTGCTGCAATAGTAGCTACCGAAGCCTGCTTGAGGCTTCAGTCTATACCGTAACAGGTTCCCCGATCTCAGCCGGGGAGCGCTTTTACGGGAGTGGAAGCTCATGGCTTCCGCTTCTAGGCCACTCAGATGCCGTGGTCACATTTGACCTTAAGGCTGATCACTCTTCCTAGGTCATTGGTCACATGGCCTATGAGCAGCTCAGTCCCATTAAAGTAAATAGGCCTGGCCTGCAGTACCAGACACCACCACTATACAATGTATGGTGTTGTGCTTGGTATACTCTAAAGAGGGTGCAGCGCTCACCGGAGGTCTCTTCAAAAAGTTGTACAGCATGAGTGCCAGTTGCAGACCCCCACCCATCAGATATTGATGGTCTATCCTGAGGATAGGTCATCAGTATTAAACTTCCCGAAAACCCCTTCAACCTGATAAACTTGTTCATTGGAAATGTATTTGTTTGTAGCTTATAATCATTCTGAACGTACTGTAAAGGAAGTCATCTAACCATATACTCAATTCCTTGTGTCTTTACAATCTGAAAAAGTAGAGCTGAAGTGTAAAGCATGGAGGACAAATAGATTGGTCATTTGATGAGACAGAAAGTGTGTTTGAGCGTTCCTTTGCCCAGTCCAGTGTAGATTATGAAAACTGTGGGTTATCAGCTCTAAACCTTTGAGATCAGATTCTGCTGACACAAATGGTATCTGCCAACAACTATCCAATATTAAAAAGGAATTAATCAGGAAATGACTTATTATTTCAATCAGGTTTTCATTATAGACATGTTTTATCCATATACAAAAATCTTTAAATGTTCCAGTTTTCACACTGGCCACTAGAGCACAAAATAGTGACGTCACCAAAGGTCCTTTTGCAGGTCCTGAAAGAAGAAGCAAGAAGAGGATGCCGGCTGCGCGATCAATTGGAACAGGTAAGTTAATTAATTTATTTTTTTAACACCTCAATCTACAGTTTACTATGCATTCTGTATTGAGAATGCTATTATTCTCCTTTATAACCATGTTATAAGGGAAAATAATACAGGGAATACACTTTAATGGGGTCCGGGGTTGCTTTCATCCCTATAATCTCCTAGCAACCATGCATGAAAATCGCACCGCATCTGCACTTGCTTGCGATTTTCACGCATCCCCATTCATTTCTATGGGGCCTGCGTTGTGTGAAAAACGCAGAATATAGAACACGCTGTGATTTTCACGCAACGCACAAGTGATGCGTGAAAAACATTGCTCATGTACACAGCCCCATTGAAATGAATGGGTCCGGATTCAGTGCGGGTGCAATGCGTTCACCTCACGCATTGCACCCATGCGAAATTCTCGCCCATGTGAAAGAGGCCTAAGGCTGAGTTCACACATCAGTTACTTGGTCAGTTATTTCCATCAGTTATGTGAGCCAAAAGCAGGACTGGAGCCTCCACAGACGAGCAAGTTGCACACTCCGGACTCGTAGCGTGAGCATGAGAAAGCTCCCGTCCTGAGCTCCTAGCACTGCCGGAATGGCATAGCATTATATTGATTTATGATGCTCTGTAACCCTTGCAATTCTGGAATGTATTGGATAACACTGACATAATGCAGTTGCTCGGTTTCGCGGCCCCGCCAAAAAAATAGAACATGTCCTATTCTTGTCCATTTTGGGGACAAAAATAGGCATTTCTATAATGAGCAGTCTGTTCCATAACTTGCGGAATGCACACGGGCGGCATCCGTGTTTTGCAGATCCGCAATTTGCAGACCGGATAACACGGTGCGGTCATGTGGACGTAGCCTAACAAAACCCAAATTGCTATAAAATAGAAAAAGACATAATAAACACTTATTACACACACATTATTCATCTTCTACAGACTTCTAATTATTATAACTAAAAATAAATGTCCATTCAGACCAGAATAGGTCATGTCCTTATTATATAATGCTGATACTGGGAAAGTAGAAAAAGTGCAATCAGACTTTTGGTTGTGACTCGTGAGCTAATTGTGTGCTATGCACAATCTGAATTGATAAAGGAGTGACTGATGGAATGATTCAGCCCTTTGACCTGTTGTAAGACGTTGCTCGGCAACACATTGTCCTTACATAAGTTACACTCTGCTGCTGTTTACGTCATGTGAGAGTAACCAGAGTAATACTATGTGTTACCATATACTAGAAATAGCCTGCAGAACGTCAACGGTCCCCAATACATAGTGTTACCATATACTAGAAATAGCCTGCAGAACGTCAACGGTCCCCAATACATAGTGTTACCATATACTAGAAATAGCCTGCAGAACGTCAACTGTCCCCAATACATATATGATATACACTGCTCAAAAAAATAAAGGGAACACAAAAATAACACATCCTAGATCTGAGTTAATTAAATATTCTTCTGAAATACTTTGTTCTTTACATAGTTGAATGTGCTGACAACAAAATCACACAAAAATAAAAAAATGGAAATCAAATTTTTCAACCCATGGAGGTCTGGATTTGGAGTCACACTCAAAATTAAAGTGGAAAAACACACTACAGGCTGATCCAACTTTGATGTAATGTCCTTAAAACAAGTCAAAATGAGGCTCAGTAGTGTGTGTGGCCTCCACGTGCCTGTATGACCTCCCTACAACGCCTGTGCATGCTTCTGATGAGGTAGCGGACGGTCTCCTGAGGGATCTCCTCCCAGACCTGGTCTAAAGCATCTGCCAACTCCTGGACAGTCTGTGGTGCAACGTGACGTTGGTGGATAGAGCGAGACATGATGTCCCAGATGTGCTCAATTGGATTCAGGTCTGGGGAACAGGCGGGCCAGTCCATAGCATCAATGCCTTCGTCTTGCAGGAACTGCTGACACACTCCAGCCACATGAGGTCTAGCATTTTCTTGCATTAGGAGGAACCCAGGGCCAACCGCACCAGCATATGGTCTCACAAGGGGTCTGAGGATCTAATCTCGGTACCTAATGGCAGTGAGGCTACCTCTGGCGAGCACATGGAGGGCTGTGCGGCCCTCCAAAGAAATGCCACCCCACACCATTACTGACCCAATGCCAAACCGGTCATGCTGGAGGATGTTGCAGGCAGCAGAACGTTCTCCACGGCGTCTCCAGACTCTGTCACGTCTGTCACATGTGCTCAGCGTGAACCTGCTTTCATCTGTGAAGAGCACATGGCGCCAGTGGCGAATTTGCCAATCTTAGTGTTCTCTGGCAAATGCCAAACGTCCTGCACGGTGTTGGGCTGTAAGCACAAGCCCCACCTGTGGACGTCGGGCCCTCATATCACCCTCATGAAGTCTGTTTCTGACCGTTTGAGCAGACACATGCACATTTGTGGCCTGCTGGAGGTCATTTTGCAGGGCTCTGGCAGTGCTCCTCCTGTTCCTCCTTGCACAAAGGCGGAGGTAGCGGTCCTGCTGCTGGGTTGTTGCCCTCCTACGGCCTCCTCCACGTCTCCTGATGTACTGGCCTGTCTCCTGGTAGCGCCTCCATGCTCTGGACACTACGCTGATAGACACAGCAAACCTTCTTGCCACAGCTCGCATTGATGTGCCATCCTGGATAAGCTGCACTACCTTCTTCATAGAAGTTCGGGTTTGGGTTAGGTGTTGTGTAGATTGCTATTATTTTCCCTTATAACCATGTTATAAGGGAAAATAATACATTCTTAATACAGAATGTATAGTACAATAGGGCTGGAGGGGTTAAAAAAAAAATTCTAAATAATTTAACTCACCTTAATCCACTTGTTCGCGCAGCCCGGCTTCTCTTCTTTTTTCTTTCTTCAGGCCCTCGGTAAAGGACCTTTGATGACATCACTGCACTCATCACATGGTCCATCACATGATCCATCAGCATGGTGATGGATCATGTGACGGACCATGTGATGAGCACAGTGATGTCACAACAGGCCCTTTTCTTCCTGCACAGCAAAGAAGAAGAAAGTAGAGAAGCCGGGCTGCGCGAACAAATGGATTAAGGTGAGTTAAATATTTTTTAATTTTTTTTAACCCCTCCAGCCCTATTTTACTAAGCATTCTGTATTAAGAATGCTATTTTCCCTTATAACCATGTTATAAGGGAAAATAATAATGATCGGGTCCCCATCCCGATCATCTCCTAGCAACCATGCGTGAAAATCGCACCGCATCCGCACTTGCTTGCGGATGCTTGAGATTTTCACACAACCCCATTCACTTCTATGGGGCCTGCATTGCATGAAAAACGCACAAAATTGAGCATGCTGCGATTTTCACGCAATGCACAAGTGATGCATGAAAATCACCGCTCATGTGCACAGCCCCATAGAAATGAATGGGTCCAGATTCAGTGCGGGTGCAATGCGTTCACCTCACGCATTGCACCCGCGTGGAAATCTCGCCCGTGTGAAAGGGGCCTTACTGTTTTCTGCAGCTCTTTTGTCAGCTTTGTGGGATAGACTGGGACGAAATGAGAAATAATATCAGGGACAAGCAGATTAATTCCAGCTCTATTGTAAAGCTAGAAGCCTAGATATGGCAGGATGACAACACTATACACACAGATAAAACTCTGTATGCATCTCTCTGTCACTCCCTGCCTCTGGGGGAGGGAGTTGTACTAAATCATTATATGGAGACTGTAAAATCTATGAGATTTCTCTATCAATGAACTCCCATTGTGACTGTGTGGCATCATGGGTCACATGTTCAATATGAGCCTGAGGCTGGGGTACCCTGTGTGGTACCAGTGCCAAAGACCTCACACCCGAAAGACCTCAGCGGCTACAGGCCTGTAGCACTGACCTCACACCTAAAAAAGACCCTCGAGAGGCTGGTTCTCAACCATCTTCGCCCCCTGGTGAGGTCTTCATTGGATCCACTGCAGTTTGCCTACCAGCCTAGCATCGGGGTGGATGATGCCATCATCTACCTCCTACACTGAGCTCTAACTCACCTGGAGAGGCCTGGAAGCACTGTGAGGATCATGTTTGTTGATTTCTCCAGTGCTTTTAACACCATCCAACCTGAACTTCTGAGGGACAAGCTGGAGATGGCAGGAGTGGACCACCACATGTTACATTGGATACTTGACTACCTCACAGAATGCCCACAGTTTGTTAAATCTCAGGGTTGTGTCTCTGACAAGCTGATCTGCAGTACGGGGGCACCACAATGAACTGTGCTGGCACCGTTCCTTTTCACCCTCTACACTGCAGACTTCTCCATCAACTCCCCAGGCTGCCACCTACAGAAGTTCTCTGATGACTCTGCCATAGTCGGCCTTATCACAGGTGAGGACGACTCAGAGTACAGACAGGGGACACAGGATTTTGTGGACTGGTGTCAGCGGAACCAGCTCCAAATCAATGCGGGCAAAACCAAGGAGCCGGTGGTGGATTTCCGCAGACACAGGCCCTCTGCTTTGGTTCCGGTGAACATACAGGGAACGGACATTGAGGTGGTGGACTCTTATAAGTACCTGGGTGTTCACCTGAACAACAAACTGGACTGGAGCCATAACACTGATGCTTTTTTCAAAAAGGGTCAGAGCAGACTGTATCTGTTGAGGAGACTGAGGTCCTTTGGAGTGCAGGGGACGCTCCTAAAGACCTTCTTTGACTCAGTGGTGGCATCGGCCATATTCTATGGTGTGGTTTGTTGGGGGAGCAGCTTACCTGTGGCTGAGAGACAGAGATTAGATAAGCTCATTAAGAAGGCCAGCTCCGTCCTAGGTTGTCCCCTTGATCCAGTGCAGGAGGTGGGTGACAGAAGAACTCTAGCAAAATTAACATCACTGTTAGACAATGTCTCCCACCCCATGCACGAAGCTGTTGTGGAGTTGGAGAGCTCCTTCAGTGACAGACTGCTGCATCCTAGGTGCAAGAAGAACGGTATCAGAGGTCCTTCCTCCCAGCAGCGGTTAGGATTTATAACCGCCACTGTTCCCAGAAACCCAGTAGTGAATTTTTTAGAGTAAATTCTGTTATGTTTTTCTTGTTTTTTACTCTTTAATTTCTAATTACTCTTGTTTTTGCTCCTGTTGTGAATGTGATTGCTGCTGTTATGCCAAAATTTCTCCACTTAGGGACAATAAAGGGATTTTCTTCTTCTTCATTCACTGCAACAAAGCAATTAGACTTCCATCTACATTACCTTCAAGTCCACAGTACCATCACCAACCCTGATCCAGCCCTGCAGAAACCACTGACTCTTCTGATGGGCACTCTGGGAAAGTTGAAAAGGGTGCAACAGAATTTTTTGTTCTAGGTAAATAGTCTTGTGTAACAATGCAGAATCTGATGATCATCAAGGAATCACATATGGAAATCTCCGTGCCAGAATGATTCACCCTTTGATCTGGTGTAAGACGTTGCTCGGCGACACATTATTTATTTACATGATAATCCTTAGTTGCTGATTTCAATCTGAGAGAAAGCAACCAGCGTAATGCTACTCTCATGCTGACGACATACGGTATCGTCTCGTCCTAATGTTTAAATGTTTTTTTTTTCATTGCCCGTCCTTTACCTTAAAAGGAGTCTGTTACCGGTATCACCTCTAATAATTGACATGCAATTAGGCATCAGTGCATGCGCAGTAAAGCCTGGAGTCTCTGGGAAAACAGGTCTACTGCGCATGCGACGATGTCTGATTGCATGGCAGGGTCAGGCATTAGTTGTGTCATCTTGCCTGGCCATGTCAATCAAACTTCAGAGGCAGTGGCTGGGAGGGTGAAGGAGGGGATCTTTCATGCACCGAAATTAGCATATTGAATTTTTAGTGTAAATGTCTTTTTTTACTGTCAGAAAGCAACGCTTTTGCCATAAAACTGGCAAAATGTATACTACCCAGTCTGCGTTTAAGGGACCCAGAGCTCGCATATACAAGGTTATCTCTAAAAGCACCCAGTATTAATTTGCAGAGTATAGTGGTAGTATTATATGTGGTCTCTATGGCAGTATTATGTGTGTTATTTAAGGAAGTATTATTTGTTTGCTGCATATTATGTGGGAACTAGGTGGTAGCGTTATGGTGCTTTCACACGCAGCAGATTTTGTTACAGAAAATTACACGACTGAAAATCAGTTCTATTCACTTGAATAGGGCTTGTACTTACTGCCAAACAACCCTATCCAGGCTTGTTTCACACTGCCGGCAGGCTGTTCCAGCATACAATGCCGGGAATCGGCTGGACAAGAACCGCTGGTATTTGTCCAGCCGATAGTGATGGATGAACATCGGTCGGGAAGATTGACGATCAAATGTTCGCGAACCGCAAGTTCGCGGCGGACCCCATTCACTTTAATGGCAGGCGAACCTGAAAAACCTTCAGGTCATATTTGCAGCCAGCAAACACTTAGTAGAAGTACAAAAATAGTCCCACAACATGGACAGTGATATACCACAGGGGGATCATTGGTAAAAATTCCCACAAAAATTGCGTATTTTATTCAGAGGCCAATTTTATGTGTCTTAAAGGGAAACTCTCAAAAATGTGCCCTGCTGGAGCCTAGAAAAATGTTATTTCCTATCGGTTTGATGTATACAATTGTGCAGCACTCCATGTTTTTGTATCATGCAGAGTTTATTTAAAAAATGCATACGTTAACGTAATTATTTTTTCTACCATGGAAATGTATGGTGAACGGTCGCCACTGTACGGCATCCGTCTGAGGCAACTGTTAACGCATACATTTTTGGTATGCATTAAATGGATGGCAAAAATAGGATGTGAACCCAGC
Source organism: Bufo bufo (assembly GCF_905171765.1). NCBI lineage: Eukaryota > Metazoa > Chordata > Amphibia > Anura > Bufonidae > Bufo > Bufo bufo. The sequence continues at coordinate 786,600,951 of NC_053390.1, read as the reverse complement.
CCTAGTGTCAGAATAAGCACCAGTACACAGCGGAGACAGAGCGCTTACTGGTCCTGGTGGTCAGGGATGAGGACTGTGTTTCCCAAGGATCATTTTCTACTGGGAAATACAGGGCACAGTATAATACACTAGAATCTATATAATACAAAGATATTAGCCCTACCACCGAATAATAATACAATTAGGTGATTTATTATATAGAAATACGTCTACAGTATGTAAGGCGTATTTCTGACACAGATTGTGGCGCAAAGGTCCTTAGCACCGCAATCTGCATATTTTTCCAGCTCATGTAGAGATAAAAAATAATAATTTCGGCCAGTACAGGCCCCAAAAATTAGCCAATAGGCATTCACCTGACAGCAAAGAACTTTGGATTCTGTGGCTGGAGGTGCATTAGGCGGTCACAGGATAAATATGTAACTGTTGGCCAGTACAGGCCCCAAAAATTAGGCAATAGGCATTCACCTGACATAAAAGGCCTTTTATGCTGCTGTATATACATAAGGCAAGGGCCATTCTTTGTTCAGGGTGGTTGCGGATATGTGTGGGCTGGCATGAGGAACTTTAATTACACGTGGTCATCACAGGTGTTGAATTCCTCTGAGATCCTTGCCTCATTCATTTTTTTAAATGTGAGGTAGTCCACACTGTCGTGAGCTAGGCGAGTGCGCTTATCAGTCACGATCCCCCCTGCTGCGCTGAACGTCCTTTCAGACAGGACACTCGACAAGGGGCAAGAGTTCCATGGAAAATTGTGCCCGCTCTGGCCACAGGTCAAGCCTGCACACCCAGTAGTCCAGGGGTTCCTTGCTTCTCAGAACGTCCACATCGGCCGGTAACCCGATGTAGTCAGACACCTGTCGGTCTAGGCGTTACCTGAGGTTGGGAGGCTGTCGATGGGTTGGCTGCAAGAATGATCTCGTATCCGAAGTGACCAACACATCTTAAACCACCCTCTTTTTGCAGGCGCAGTAGGATTGGTACACGCACCTGTTTCGCTGTGGGTGGAGATTCCTCTTCCAGTGCCCGCAACAACAGAATGCAGCATCTCTCGCAGCAAGGCCTGGAAATGCTGCATTCTGACAGCCCTCTGTGATGCTGGTAACATGTCCGCCATTTTGTGTTTGTACCGGGGGTCTAAGTATGTTGCCACCCAGTACAGGTCCTTGACCTTTATGCTTTTTATACGGGGGTCCCTCTTCAAAAACTGGAGCATGAAGGCCCCCATTTGCACTAAATTGGTAGCGGTGGAGCGCCCTGGCTCCTGCTCATCGCCCAGGAGAATGTCGTCGTCGGTCTCCTCCCACCAGCCACGGACAACACCAGGGATCCCTGAAAAGTTTAAAACCTTCTGTTCTTGCTCCTCCTCCTCCTCCCCCAGCCACCATCCTCCTCTAACCCCTCTTCAGACTCCTGCTGACTTGTCTCAGATGGATTAGCCCCCCTTGGGAATTCATTCAGCATAGCGACTTCCTCATTTTCCAGCTCCTGCTCCTCGACGGCTTGATCAATGACATGACATAATGCACGCTCCAGAAAGAAGGCGTAAGGTACGATGTCACTGATGGCGCCCTGGCTGCGACTGACTAGTTTGTGATCTCATCAAATGGCCGCAGAAGTCTGCATGCATCGCGCATGAGCAGCCACTGGCGCAGTGAAAAAAAAACAAGCTCCCCAGAACCTGTCCTGCCGCAGAGTTCGTACAGGTAGTCGTTAATGGCACATTTCTGCTGGAGCAGCCTATCAAGCATATACAAGGTGGAGTTCCAGCGCGTCAGCCAGACACAAATCAGACGTCTGACGGGCAAGTGGTGTCGCCGCTGAACGTCAGCAAGGCGAGCTATGGCCATGTAAGATATTCTAAAATGACCAGAGATTTTCCTGGCCTGCCGCAAGACGTCCTGGACGCCGGGGTATTTGGCAACGAATCGCTGCACGACTAAGTTCAGGAAGTGTGCCATGCATGGCACGTGTGTCATTTTGCCTTGTTTCAGGGCACTCAGCAGATTGGCACCGTTGTCGCACACCACTTTACCAACTGTCAAATTGAGTGGGGTCAGCCACTGATCGGCCTGTGACCGCAGAGCTGAAAGGAGTGCAGGACCAGTGTGGCTCTTGGCTTCCAGACACAACAGCCGCAGCACAGCATGGCAACGTCTCAACTGGCACGTCGAATAGGTTCTGGGGAGCTTGGGGGGCGCAGCGGAAGAGGCGGTAGCAGTGGAAAGGGAGGAGTCAGCCGAGGAGGAGAGAGAGGATGGAGTAGGAGGAGGAGAAGATACGGGTGCCACGGGTTACATGCTTGACGCCCGTCAAAAGGTTCACCCAGTGGGCAGTAAAAGTTATGTACCTTCCCTGCCCATGTTTGCTAGACCACGTGTCTGTGGTCAGATGTATCTTGGCACCGACACTGTGTGCCAGAGATATATTAACTTGCCGCTGAATGTTGCCCTATAGTTCGGGGATGCCCTTCTGGGAGAAATAGTTCCTTCCGGGGACCTTCCATTGCGGTGTGCCTCCGAGTTCACCAGATTGTAAGGCAGCAGTTGGCGGACTAGCAGTTCCGACAAGCCAAAGGTTAGCCGTTGGGCAAGAGGATTATCCGGCATCATCATTTTTTTACGCTCGAACATTTGGGCCACGGAAGCCTGCCTTGTGCCAGATGAACGCGACAACGGCACGGTGGAAGGTGGAGTGGAGGACAAATGGGAGGAGGGAGGAGGGAGGAGAAGGAGAAGAAGCAGGACGTGGAGCGACGGGAGTGTGGCTTTGTTGGTTCTGTTGGCGTTTCTCCCACTGGGCTCGGTGATAGGAGGCCAGGTGCCTTCTTAAGGCGGTCGTCCCTAGGTGAGTTGGGCTTACCACGACTTATGCGTTGACAGCACAGGCTGCAGATGGCAACACTATTATCAGCAGCTGACACGTTAAAAAAAGCCCACACTGCGGAGCCATGTGCCGGCGTCCTGGGAGCGCAAGATGTGACCGTGCACCTGCTTTTTGCCTCCTGTGCACTGAAAGTTCTGCCTGCTTCTCCTCCCTATCTGCTGCTCGGGCTCTCCCTCTGAACTTCCCTCCTTTTCCTCTCTTGTGGGCACCCACGTGACGTCCATCATCTCGTCATCATCGTCACCTTCACCACCACTGACATTAGAGATCTCGGAGTAGGCAGCAACAGCGGGGACCACCCTCCTAGGGCCGAACTGAGTACTGTCGTCAGACCGCTGGGTGTCGGCTGTTGCTACTTCCTCTTCCTCATCCGATGCCAAGAATGGATGCTCATCGGTAAGGTCTGGGAATGGATGGGAAAATAATTCCTCTGACTCGAGTGGAGGAGCTATGGTGGTGGTGGTGGTGTCTCTGCGGGTGCACACATCAGAGAGTGAGGAGGGTGCAGATACAGAGGATGAGGACGGTGCAGAAGCGGAAGGCTGAGTGAGCCACTCAACCAACTCTGGTGCGCCCTTCGAAGTTATCGCACGCGCCTTCTCCAACTTCCCACTTAGGCTCCGGCCTGGTGCACCTGCCTGACCCCTTCCATCCCTGTGGAATGGTCTGCCTCTTCCTCTGCCTGTCATTTTCTAAATGACCCTCTGCCTAAGTCCGTAGAGAAGAGCATTATTTGTGGAAGAAGGTATATTGCAGCACTCATTCAGTATTTGGCGGAAACAGGTATATGGCACCCCTCAATCAGTATTTGGCAGAAACAGGTATATAGCACCCCTCAATCAGTATTTGATGGAAGAGGGTATATAGCAACAGCACCCCTCAATCAGTATTTAGTGGAAGAAGGTATATGGCACCCCTCAATCAGTATTTGGTGGAAACAGGTGTATGGCACCCATTAATCAGTATTTGGCGGAAACATTTATATAGCACCCCTTAATCAGTATTTGGTGGAAACAGGTATATGGCACCCCTCAATCAGTATTTTGTGGAAAAAGGTGTATGGCACCCCTCAATCAGTATTTGGCGGAAACAGATATATAGCACCCCTCAATCAGTATTTGGCAGAAACAGGTATATGGCACTCCTCAATCAGTATTTTGTGGAAGCAGGTGTATGGCACCCCTCAATCAGTATTTAGCGGAAACAGATATATAGCACCCCTCAATCAGTATTTTGTGGAAGCAGGTGTATGGCACCCCTCAATCAGTATTTGGCAGAAACAGGTATATGGCACCCCTCAATCAGTATTTTGTGGAAGAAGGTATATGGCACCCCTCAATCAGTATTTGGTGGAAACAGGTGTATGGCACCCCTTAATCAGTATTTGGCGGAAACAGGTGTATGGCACCCCTCAATCAGTATTTGGCGGAAACAGGTATATAGCACCCCTCAATCAGTATTTGGTGGAAACAGGTATATGGCACCCCTCAATCAGTATTTTGTGGAAACAGAAATATAGCACCCCTCAATCAGTATTTGGCAGAAACAGGTATATGGCACCCCTCAATCAGTATTTGGTGGAAGAAGGTATATAGCAATAGCACCCCTCAATCAGAATTTAGTGGAAGAAGGTATATGACACCCCTCAATCAGTATTTGGGGGGAAATGGTGTATTGCACCCCTCAATCGGTATTTGGTGGAAGGAGGTATATAGCAATAGTACCCTTCAATCAGTATTTAGTGGAAGAAAGTGTATGGCACCCCTCAATCAGTATTTGGCGGAAACAGGTATATAGCACCCCTCAATCAGTATTTGGTGGAAACAGGTATATGGCACCCCTCAATCAGTATTTGTCGGAAACAGGTATATAGCACCCCTCAATCAGTATTTGGCGGAAACAGGTATATAGCACCCCCTCAATCAGTATTTTGTGGAAGCAGGTGTATTGCACCCCTCAATCAGTATTTTGTGGAAGAAGGTATATAGCAATAGCACCCCTCAATCAGTATTTTGTGGAAGAAGGTATATTGCACCCCTCAATCAGTATTTGTCGGAAACAGGTATACAGCACCCCTCAATCAGGATTTTGTGGAAGAAGGCATATCGCAGCCCTCAACCAGTTTTTTTGGGGGGCAACACCCGTTGCAATTAGCTACTCCCATAGCGTTCGTCCCTCCATCTAGCTGTGGTATCGCAGCAGAACCGCACACAACTGCTGAACAATACAAATGCACTATAATATAATTTCTATGTTAGAAAGTATATTATAAGTATATCACACCCCTCTATATCACACCTATCGATAGCACACCTATACCATTTCTTAAAAGGACTTTTGTGGCCCTATTAGCTAGTGTTTGGTGTCCCTAACAGTCTGTCCCTGCTCCAAAATGCAACCTCTCCCTACACTGGCAAAACACATCATGTAAAATGGCTGCCAGATCGGGTTCTGTTATAGGGTTGGGGGTGTGTCCATGTGCTGAAGCTTCTCAATTGGCTGTCCTGTCCCACCTGATGGATGTGTCATGGGTGAAAGTTCGGCGCTATGCAAAAAAATAAGGCGCGTGCGAATATCGCCATATGTTCGCATGTTCAGCGAATCGCGAACGAGCAAAGTTCGCCGCAAAACAACCGCTGTGCGAACCGCAAGGCCATTTCTACCAGCCTATTCTTAGGATATTTGCCGGAAAATTGTTAAAATTTAAAAATGAATAGCTGTGAAATAAAAAAAAATAGTAAGCACATTATTTTTCTTCTACAGACATTGTAAATATTCTGCCCAGCAGTGAGCGCAGATACATGATAAAAGCATGCCAGTTGATGCTCATTGCCTGCAATTATACGCAGGAGTATGAATAATCGTAATATGATTGTTCCTCCCCATACACTTCTTGTGTGTCGGCACTGCATTTTCTGTTAACACAGGGCCATTTGCTGCCAACAGACAAGCATTTTAAATGCCACATAAAAATTACAATCACCCAAAAAATAAGCGTGTAGTTACCAACTGTCCCAAATTTGCAAGAGCTGTCAAGTATTTTCAGGACAGTCCAGACACATTTAGGCTGTCCCAGACCAAAGATGGTCGGGGCTAACAGATATACACTGACGCGCAAAAGGGTAACAAGGTTTTGAACTTTTGACTTTCAGGCTCCATATCTCACCATCCACTCAAATCCAGGAGCAGCCATGAAGATTTCTCAAGAAAAGAGAAACAGCATCATCACGCTCATTGATAGCAGTATCTCGGCCAAGACAGTTGCCAAACTGCATCATGTGATTGCCATGACAGTTGGAAGAATATGAAATTAAATCCATTTATCCATTCCAGAGCCAAGAGGTGGACATCCAGGCGATGTTCTGGTGCGACAAACACAGCAGTGGAGGTGGCTCGGATGCTTCGTAATAGTGAGATCACAGATGCCCATGCAAGCACCGTTTGACGAGCATCACACAAGTTTGGAATGGTGGCCCGAAAAAAATTGAAGAAGCCTCGACTTCAATATCGTCATAAGAAGCATCGGCTCAAGTTTGCAAAAAAGTATGAGCAGTGGACAGTAGAAGATTGGAAAATGGTGATTTGGAGCAATCAGATGAAAGTTATTAGACTGGGCTGTGAAGGGTGCAAATGGGTCTGGAAGAAACAAGGGAAAGGGGATAACGGATCGAGAAATTGATGGAACTGTCAAGTTCAGGGAGGAAGCCTGATGATATGGGGTTGTTTCACAGCCAAAGGCATTGGATACTTGACCAGGATCGATGGTGGTCTCAATGCTGAGCTGTATGTCAGTATCCTTTAAGATGAGTTACTTTGTACACTCGAGGACTATGGGTATAAAAAGGACGACATAGTGTTCCAGCAGGACAACGACCCAAAGCATATGTCGAGATTGGCGAAGCAATGGTTCAATGACAATGAAGTAGAGGTGCTGGATTGGCCCCCACAGTCCCCAAACCTCAACCCAATCAAACAGTGGAAGAAAAAGCTTCGTACCCAAGTAAGTTGACCAGTATGCACCAACATTGGTAACACGTAGAAGAGACCTGGGAACAGATTTCGGCCAAGACATGCTTGAATCTGCCCAGAAGGATTCAGGCAGTGTTGAAAGCCAAAGGATTTACAAAATAATAAAAATAAAAATTTAGAATTTTAGGAGCAAAAGAGTAAGAATGCAGTTACATGACAAGACTCTGCATAACTAATCATATGCTAAATAGATGCAAGCCCAATTTTTGTATGAGATAACCAAGATGATTTTCTATAAAGTTATGGTAGTCTCACGTTCTGTAGTGGATGGTGAGATATGGAGCCTGAAGGTCAAAAGTTCAAAACATTGTTACCCTTTTGCTCGTCAGTGTATTGCACATAAATTGGAGTTTTGGGGGGTTGGGGTGTTCCCAGGGGTGGGGGTTAGATGTCCCAAATTTACCAACTAAATTGTTGGTAAGTATGATAAGTGTTTACTCCTTTGTTGGGTGATCGAAGGCATGATTACATGGGGGAAGGATCAGGAGAATGACTGTTTGTAGGAATGTTTATCAGCCCATGTAAAAGGGTCCTTACATCTCACGGAAATCATGAAGCTGATATTTGGGAGAGGCCTTCACCAATCCTGATCCAGCCCTGCAGAAACCAATGACTGTTATGGTGGGAAATCAGGGATAATTGAAAAGAGTGCAACCGAATTTTAGGTTGTAGATGAATTGCATGACAATACAGAATGTGACTAGGTTAAAGGAATCACTTATGGAATGATTCATCCCTTGGTGTAAGATGTTGCCACATTATTTATTACCTGATAATCATTAGTTGATGATTTCATTAATGAAATGCTCGTCATCTGCGAGCAAGCAGCAAGCGTAATACTACGTAATCCAGTATACTAGAAATAGACTGCAGATTCTCATGCTAATGACATACTGCATCATATCCTTTCAATGTTATTGTTTTTTTAATTGCACTTTTCCTTAATTGTGCCCTACATAAGAGAAAATATTGTTAGGGTTCCTTCACACAGTTTTTATCCTGACTTTTTTTTGTTTGTCCAAAAACTACAAAGTCTATCATTCACTGCTATGGGACCTACGGAAACAGCTTGCTGCGATCGTTCACACCTTGGCCATGAAAGGACAAGATGGACCACCCAATATTTATTTGAAGTACAGGACATATCAAATGGCAGCCCTAAATTGAAGTGCCAGGATTGTGAATGAATTTAGGGTGCATTTGGTGGTTGAAAGGCTTGAATGTAGGAACTTCAAAGTGGAGAAATCCTAGAAGGAAAGGTTGGCTGGTATGTGGATGAGAAGAGGTCCATAGGAGAGGATGTAGAAGACAGTATTGTACATTAGTTTAAGGATTTATACTCTTGCACAGTTATTTCCAGGATTATCATTATTCTGTAAATTATCGTACACTTCATTGGTAGTCTAAGATGTTTAACATTTAGCACACACAGATTTCACATAGGGCACATAAGGCAAGTGCTTTACTTCTAGAGTGAATCAGTTGGCTAATATATGTCTATTGTGCGCTACTGCTACAATGGTCTCTCTTAGCTACATAGACCATCTGGAAAAGAGTTATTTATATGTAAATTCCTAAAAAGCAGAGTGTATCAGAGGAACAGATTTAAAAGGGGTTGTCCAGGATTACAAAAACATAGGTGCTTTCTTCCAAAAACAGAACCACCTTGTCCACAGGTTGTGTGCAGTATTGCAGCTCTGCCCTATTGACTGAAATAGAGCTAAGCTGCAATTGCACACAGAACCCATAGACAGGGGTGGTGCTGTTTTTGGAAAAAAAACAGACATGTTTTTTCAATCCCGAACAACCCCTTTGAGAACAATTGAATGGTGTGTGACCTGTGGTGTAAAGATTTCTCTGCCTTTAGCTTCTGACACATACAGTGCCTTATAAAAGTATTTATACCCCTTGAACTTTTCTAGATTTTTTTTCACACAAACTTATTTGTAATTTATTAGGATTTTATGTGATAGACCAACACAATGTAGCAAGTATGTGTGAAGTGAAAAGAAAATGATACATGGTTTTCAAAATGTTTAATAAATAAAAATATGAAAAGTGTGGCGTGCATTTGTATTCACCCCCTGTACTCTGATACCCCTAAATAAAGTCCAGTGTGACCAATTGCCTTCAGAAGTCACCTAATTAGTAAATAGAGTCCACCTGTGTGTAATTTATTCTCAGTACAACTACAGCTGTTCTGTGAAGGCCTCAGAGGTTTGTTAGAGAACATTAGTGATCAAACAGCATCATGAAAACAAAGGAGCACACCAGACAGGTCAGGGATAAAGTTGTGGAAAAGTGTAAAGCAGGGTTAAGTTATAAAAAAAATATCCCAAGCTCTGAACATCTCAGGGAGCACTGTTCAATCCATCATCTGAAAATGGAAGGCGTATGGCACAACTGAAAACCTACCAAGACATGGCCGTCCACCTAAACTGACAGCCCAGGCAAGGAGAGCACCAATTAGAGAAGCAGCCAAGAGGGCATGGTCGCTGTGGAGGAGCTGCAGAGATCCACAGATCAGGTGGGAGAATCTGTCCACAGGACAACTATTAGTCGTGTACTCCACAAATCTGGCCTTTATGGAAGAGTGGCAAGAAGAAAGCCAGTTTTGAAAGCAAGCCTGTCACGGCCACGGTTTTGGCCGTGACTCCTTGGGAGCCGCATACAGTTGCCCGCGGTTTGGGTTGTTGTTTCAACCGCAGCTTGAGGCTTGATGTTGTTTGCCTCATGTGCGGTTGCCGCGGACAACAGGTATGTGTGCGGTCCCTTTGGAGTTTGTGTGCGTGTATGTATGCACTGTTATTTGTCTGTGTGCACTCTGTGTATTGTATGGTGTGCACGGACACCTTTCCTGCACTGTGGTTGCCCGTGGCAACGTTTGGTGATGTGTACATGTGGTGGCAGTGTCCCGGCCTTTAGGCTGACTCCCAGGACACGGTTTCCACCCATGTCGTTGCCTGCGGCAACAACCACAGTGTTTGTTGTGTTGGACACTGTTCCTTTAAGTTGGTGTTTTCCCTTTCCTGTGGTGCTGGAAGGGTTAACTCCCTTCCCAGTGTGTGTGATGTCACTGGGTGTGTCTGACCGTTGGGTGTGGCCTCTTAGGCCTATAAAGCCTCTTACTTTGGCATGGCTCAGTAGGTTGCTTCAGTCATGCTTTGCTGTTGCAGCCTCCTGTGATTTCCATCTTCTTGTAAGGGCCACCCTTCCGGTCATAAGTTATAATTCCGTGATGTGTTGTTGATGTCTTGTGTCTTTGGTTTTTGTGCAGCTATGGATGTCCTGGTCCCTGTGTGTCTTCATGTGTGTGCTGTTTACCTTTGTCTGTGTGGACAGCCTTTCCTAAGCACAGGTTCCAGTCAGCAAGGCTGAGACAGGTTTGGTTGGAACTGTTTGGTTCACCTGTCTTATCCATAGTCATGTTTATGTACCCCCCTTCTTCATGCTGCTTGGCCAGTGAGACTCCTGCTCCTCCGTGCCTAGGAGGAGTGGGTTGTCTTACCCTGCTCCTTAGCCCAGGGACCGGTCGGAGGGTAAGTCAGGGATCCGAGGTTCCTGCGCATGGGTCCTCCTACCATCAAGGTCGGCCCATGCAGGTAGGAGACAGGGTCAGCGTTAGGGACGCAACAGGAGGTGACCTGCTCCCTAATTCTGTGTTCCTGGCGAGTAGCGACTGGACATCTTCCGCTCACCGCACGGCTGAGGATTTCCCCCATCCTCAGCCGTGACAAAGCCATAAGAAGTCCCATTTGCAGTTTGCCACAAGCCACGTAGGGGACAAAGCAAATATGTAGAAGTAGGTTCTCTGGTCAGATGAGACCAAAGTTTAACTTTTTTGCTTAAATTCAAAACTCTATGTGTGGCAGAAAACTAACACTGCACATCACCCTGAGCACACCATCCCCACTGTGAAACTTGGTGGTGGCAGCATCATGCTGTGGGGTTGCTTTTCTTCAGCAGGGGCAGGGAAGCTGGCCAGAGTTAATTGGAAAATGGATGGAGCTAAATACAGGGCAATCCTGGAGGAAAACCTGGTAGAGGCTGTAAAAGACTTGAGACTGGGGTGGAAGTTCACCTTTCAGCAGGACGACCCTAAACATCCAGCCGGAGCTAGAATGGAATGGTTAAGATCGAAGCATATTCATGTGTTAGAATGGCCAAGTCAAAGTCCATCTGTAGCAAAACTTAAAAATTGCTGTTCACAGACGCTCTCCATCCAATCTGACTGAGCGCGAGCAAAGAAGAATGGGCGAAAATGTCAGCCTCTAGATGTGCAACACTGGTAGAGACATACCTCAAAAGATTTGCAGCTGTGATTGCAGCGAAAGCTAGTCCTATAAAGTATAGACAGATTTTTATTTACAAAAAAATTTAAAACCATGTATCATTTTGTTTTCACTTCACACATACTTGCTACTTTGTATTGGTCTATAAAATCCAAATAAAATACATTTAAGTTTGTGGGTGTAATGTGAAAAAAATGTGGAAAACTTCAAGAGGTATAAATACTTTTCCAGGGCACTGTAAACCTGGTATTGGATACGTATGGGTGCTCCTGTCATGTGAATACCAGATCTGTCTTGTTCCAGAATTTTATTTTTTTATGGTTGTCATCCAACGCTGATAATGATTACCGAGTACAAAAACATAGAAAGCAACCAGACCAATGGTTAAAGTTAGGAAACAGAAAAGGAAACTGACACTATTGCGGTGACAAGGGTCCCTGACTCATTATATTGCTCTGCACCCAAAGAATATCAGTTTCCATTTATTCCAGTTATCCTACTGGTCAAGGACAATCCTGTGTGCAGGTGACAAATCCACATAGAAACGTGAGCATGAGGCCCGGAATAGAAACCAGCACACTTCAAGGGACATTACCCTTGAGTAAGTTGACAACAAATACAGAAACTGGTAAGATAGTACATAGTACAGTACCAGAAGATCCTCCGCTGAGGTCAGCTTCTGATACAAGAAAGGGCCCAAATGGTCCAGTAGAAGCCCGTCACTTGCTGCTAGGGAGAATTCTTGTGAGTTATTTGAATATATTAATAATATGACCTGTGTGCATCTGTCACGGATGGTGTACAGGAAACAAGACAATACCATATAAACAATGTCTCTCTGGATCCACAACTAAGGAACAAAGGGAGACCCCTGCAATAGACCTGCCACTCTCCCTCACTGCTCAGCCTATGCGAACACCCCAAAGGTGGATGGGCGCATATCCATGTTCCTCGGCTATCTATTACCTGAAGACCCTACAATAGTGAGGGGACACGACCACCGGCTCCCTACACTGACACGGAGGGAGTCAGGGTCACCTGGATCCAGAAAAGAGAAAATCATAAATACATAAACAGCACTTATCTTGCAGACGAACTGACGACTGAGGACTGGGAACAGCATGCACACACACTCCAGGAAGTTGTATCAGCCGCACACTACTGCATTATGGGGAGGAACTTAAAGGGCAGCAATCAGTCCAACTGCATGACAGCTGAGATAGACTAACGAGATGAGAAACTAAACCAAAACAAAGAAATTCAAGGAGGAGGATCTGAAAAGCTCCTGTGAGCGCTTCTCAGCTGTCTGGCTGTGACAGTACCCCTCCCTCTACGAGTGGACTCCGGACACTCAGAGCCCACCTTCTCAGGATGGGACCTATGGAAAGCCCTGATGAGACGAGAGGCCTTAATGTCCGTCACTGGGACCCACATCCTCTCCTCAGGACCATAACCCTCCCAATGAACGAGGTACTGGAGGGAACCGCGGACAAGACGAGAATCCACAATCCTAGAGACCTGAAATTCAAGATTTCCATCAACCATAATCGGAGGAGGAGGCAAAGGCGAGGGTACAATAGGTTGAACATAAGGTTTCAATAAGGACTTATGAAAAACATTATGGATCTTCCAAGTCTGAGGAAGATCAAGACGGTAGGCAACAGGATTGATGACAGACAGGATCTTGTAAGGCCCAATAAACCTAGGACCCAACTTCCAGGAGGGAACCTTCAATTTGATATTCTTGGTAGACAACCACACCAGATCACCAACATTCAGGTCCGGACCAGGCACACGTCTCTTATCTGCCACACGCTTATATCTCTCACTCATGCTCTTTAGATTATCCTGAATCTTTTGCCAAATAGATGACAAAGACGAGGAGAATCTGTCCTCATCAGGCAAACCAGAAGAGCCCTCTCCCGAGAAAGTCCCAAACTGCGGATGAAACCCATATGCACCAAAGAATGGTGACTTATCAGAGGACTCCTGACGACGGTTATTTAAAGCAAACTCAGCAAGGGACAAAAAAGAACACCAATCCTCCTGATTCTCCGCCACAAAACAGCGCAGATATGTCTCCAGATTCTGATTGACGCGCTCTGTCTGGCCATTCGACTACGGATGGAAAGCAGAAGAGAATGACAACCGAACCCCCAAGCGAGAACAGAAAGCCTTCCAGAATCTGGAAACAAACTGCGTGCCCCTATCAGAGACTATGTCTGAAGGAATCCCATGCAATTTGACAATGTGGTCAATAAATGCCTGCGCCAGCGTCTTAGCATTGGGCAAACCAGGAAAAGGGATAAAATGCACCATTTTGCTAAAACGGTCCACCACCACCAGAATCACAGACTTCCCCGAGGAACGAGGCAAGTCCGTTATGAAGTCCATGGACAGATGTGTCCAAGGACGGGAAGGAATGGGCAAAGGAAGGAGAGGACCTGATGGCCGTGAATGAGGGACCTTGGCACGAGCGCAAGTCTCGCAAGCTGCCACAAAACCCTCAACCGACTTACGAAGCGCAGGCCACCAGAATCTCCGAGCGATGAGATCCAGTGTGGCTCTTGCCCCCGGGTGCCCAGCAAGGACCGTATCGTGGTGTTCTTTAAAAATCTTGTGTCTCAAAGCGAGAGGCACAAACAACCTCCCAGGAGGACAAAGATCAGGAGCTTCTGACTGGGCTGCCTGCACCTCTGCCTCCAATTCAGGAAAAAGAGCAGAGACCACCACACCTTCAGCCAAAATGGGACCCGGGTCTTCAAAATTCCCACCTCCCGGAAAACAACGTGACAGGGCATCTGCCTTCACATTCTTAACCCCAGGGCGGAACGTGACAACAAAATTAAACCTTGAAAAGAACAAAGACCATCTGGCCTGTCTTGGGTTCAGACGCTTGGCTGACTCCAAGTAGGCCAGATTTTTATGGTCAGTAAACACGGTAATAGGGTGTCTGGCTCCCTCTAGCCAATGGCGCCATTCCTCAAAAGCCAACTTGATGGCCAACAATTCCCTATCTCCCACATCATAATTTCTCTCTGCGGAGGAGAGTTTCTTTGAGAAAAAGGCACACGGTTGCCATTTGGCAGGAGAGGAACCCTGAGACAAGACCGCACCCACCCCTACCTCAGAAGCATCAACCTCAACTATGAAGGGTAACGAAATATCAGGTTGTACTAGGATGGGAGCGGAAGCAAAACTCTCCTTGATATTAGAAAAGGCCTTACGCGCCTCTACCGACCAGGAAGAAAAATCTACCCCCTTTCTGGTCATATCAGTGAGTGGTTTAACAACAGAGGAATAATTCAAAATAAATTTCCTGTAATAATTGGCAAAGCCCAAAAAACGCATCAGCGCCTTCTGATTCTCAGGAAGCTCCCACTCAAGCACAGCGCGGACCTTCTCGGGGTCCATGCGAAAACCAGAAGCGGAGACAAGAAACCCCAGAAATTGGATTTCTGGAACCACAAACACACATTTTTCCAGTTTCGCGTATAATTTATTCTCCCGCAGGATGAGCAAGACCTGACGTAAGTGTTCCTTATGAGTCTTAAAATCAGGAGAAAAAATCAAAATGTCATCCAAATACACTAATACAAATTTTCCCATTAAATGATAAAAAATGCTGTTGACGAAATGCTGAAAAACGGCTGGGGCATTCATCAAACCAAAAGGCATAACCAAATTCTCAAAATGGCCCTCAGGGGTATTGAAAGCCGTCTTCCATTCGTCTCCTTCTCTGACCCTAACCAGGTTGTATGCCCCTCTTAGGTCTAATTTGGAAAGGACTTTAGCCCCAACAACCTGGTTAAACAGGTCCGGGATCAGAGGAAGCGGATAAGGATCACGAATAGTGATACTGTTCAGCTCCCTGAAATCCAGACAAGGTCTTAAAGAACCATCTTTTTTCTTAACAAAGAAAAAACCAGCGGCAACAGGTGACTTCGAGGGTCGTATGTGTCCTTTTCTCAGACTCTCAGAGATATAAGCACGCATAGCGACCCTCTCAGGTTGGGAGAGATTGTATAAACGAGATTTAGGCAGCTTGGCGCCTGGGATGAGATTAATAGGGCAATTATACTCCCTGTGCGGAGGTAAACCCTGAACTCCACTCTCAGAGAAGACATCCAAAAATTCAGAGAGGAAAGGTGGTACAGTCTTAGAAGAAACCTCAGAAACAGATGTTATGAGGCAATTCTCTCTGCAAAAGTTACTCCAACCATTTATTTGCCTCGCTTGCCAATCAATGGTGGGGTTATGTTTAGTGAGCCAGGGTAGCCCCAACACTAGAGGAGTAGGCAAACCGCTAAGGACGAAACATGACACATCCTCAACATGAGCATCACTCACAATTAAACGGATATTGTGAACTATGCCCTTTAATGATTTCTGAGAAAGTGGAGCTGAATCAATAGCAAAAACAGGAATATCCTTTCCCAAAGTGCATACCTGGAAACCATGAGTTATTGCAAATTGATTATCAATGAGGTTGACAGCTGCTCCACTATCCACAAAAATCTCACAAAAAATGCTCTTGCTCTCTAGCGCCACCCTAGCAGGCAGGACAAAACGGGAACTACAAGCAAACGGAAAACCTTCAATTTCCGCCTCAACCCTGCCAATAGTAACAGACGGAACATTTTTGATAGATTTTTTCCTTTTTGTCTCTTTATCACTCCCAGAAAACTGCCTGAATCTCCTAGAGGGACAAACATTTGCCAGATGATTTATACCTCCACAACAAAAACAAACCCTCCCCTGCGGGCTGAATCTTCTATTGTCAGAGGCAATCAACCCCAGCTGCATGGACTCCTGCTCAGAAGGGGCTGACAGCGACTGAGACCCCTGTGCACAGAATGAGACCGCTGCACTGTCCCGGGACTGAGTATGACAGGAAGGAGAGATCTCTCCTCTCTCTCTAAGACGCCTGTCAATACGAACAGCCTGAGACATAGCAGAATCCAAGGAGGTAGGTCTCTCATGAAAGGCAAATGCATCTTTCAATCCCTCTGAAAGACCATAGCAAAATTGACTTCGGAGTGCAGCATCATTCCAACCCGTATCTGCTGCCCATCTCCGAAATTCTGAGCAGTATATCTCTGCGGATTGTTTACCCTGGCATAACAGACGTAGTCTAGACTCAGCCAGAGCAATACGATCCGGATCATCATATATCTGACCCAGGGCTAAAAAGAATTCATCCACTGAACGGAGGGGCCGTGCCCCCTCCGGCAGCGAAAAGGCCCAGGACTGAGCGTTACCCCTGAGCAGCGATATAATGATCCCCACCCTCCGTTCTTCATCACCAGAAGAATGGGAAAGAAGGCGAAAATGGAGTTTGCAAGCCTCTCTAAAACGCACAAAATTCTCACTACCCCCGGAGAATGTATCCGGGAGCGAGATCTTAGGCTCAGCACAAACTCCATGAACGCAAGCTGAACCGGTCACTTGAAACTGAGAAAAAGTCTTAAGGAGATCAGCTACCTCCAAAGAAAGACCCTGAAAGCGTTCAGCCAAAAGTGAAACCGGATCCATGCTTGAGACAGTTTTGGCGGCTGATAATGTCACGGATGGTGTACAGGAAACAAGACAATACCATATAAACAATGTCTCTCTGGATCCACAACTAAGGAACAAAGGGAGACCCCTGCAATAGACCTGCCACTCTCCCTCACTGCTCAGCCTATGCGAACACCCCAAAGGTGGATGGGCGCATATCCACGTTCCTCGGCTATCTATTACCTGAAGACCCTACAATAGTGAGGGGACACGACCACCGGCTCCCTACACTGACACGGAGGGAGTCAGGGTCACCTGGATCCAGAAAAGAGAAAATCATAAATACATAAACAGCACTTATCTTGCAGACGAACTGACGACTGAGGACTGGGAACTGGGAACAGCATGCACACACACTCCAGGAAGTTGTATCAGCCGCACACTACTGCATTATGGGGAGGAACCTAAAGGACAGCAATCAGTCCAACTGCATGACAGCTGAGATAGACTAACGAGATGAGAAACTAAACCAAAACAAAGAAATTCAAGCAGGAGGATCTGAAAAGCTCCTGTGAGCGCTTCTCAGCTGTCTGGCTGTGACAGCATCATAATTTAGAAAGTAATTATAATAATATAAGTAGATGTGCACATGTTCTGGAGAAGTTGACTGTAGGCCCTCAGAATAATTTCTTCTAGAGTGAGTAAGGTACACCTTATAGCTTGCCTTACTTTAGCCTATACTGTACCCTCCGTTGTCACCCCCCTGGCATGCTGTACTGGCATGCTGTGTACAAAAAAATATATTAGACTGTGCCATACAGACAATAATATTGCCAACAACAATATTACCCTACGGTGAACAAATAAAGTAATCCAATAGCACTGGTATACACTTAAAGGGGTTGTGTAAGAATGGGTGTGCAAACCCCTCACTTGGTTGGACCTGTAAAGGGTCCTCCAGGCCTACGATCCTCTATTAGGTTCCGTCACTGTAAACATCTGGTTTGACATCGCCACAGCCAATCGCTGGTTGCAGAGGAGACCGAATCCCCTTCCGTTATATGACCATTTGTCATGATATAAGGGGAGCTGGTCAGAGATGCTGCCAGTGATTGGCTGCAGGCGATGTCAAACTGAATGTTCCCAGCGAGGGAGCACAGAGGAGCATCACAGGCCTGGAGGAGAAGGAGCGGGAAACCGGCGCTGGTAAGCAAATAATACATCCTTTCTTTACAGATCTGCCCAAGGTGGGAGGGGGGAAGGTTTTCCAAAAACACCCCTGTTCTTGCAAGACTCCTTTAAATGGGTTGTCCGGCCTAGGAGCTGTTCTAGCAGGTGACTGATTAGGTCAATTATTGGCTACAGCAATAACGATACCAAGCAAGTTCCAATCCAACATGGCTGCGGACAGATGTGTTTTTTTTAATGGCCTCTGAGTGGCGGCTGTTGCTACTTCCTTTCCTCATCCGATGCCAAGAATGGCTGCGCATCGGTAAGGTCTGGGAATGGATAGAAAATAATTCCTGTGATTCGAGTGGAGGGGCTATGGTGGTGTCTTTGGGGGTGCACACAGCAGAGAGTGAGAAGGGTGCAGATACAGAGGATGAGGAGGGTGCAGAAGGCTGAGTGAGCCACTCAACCAACTCTGGTGCGTCCTTTAAAGTTATCGCACACGCCTTCTCCTGGTGCTCCTGCCTGACCCCTACCACCCCTGCGAAATGATCTGCCTCTTCCTCTGCCTGTCATTTTCTAAATGACCCTATGCCTAAGTCCGTAGAGAAGAGCAGTATTTGGTGGAAGAAGGTATATCGCAGCACTCATTTAGTATTTGGCTGAAACAGGTATATAGCACCCCTCAATCAGTATTTTGTGGAAGCAGGTGTATCACATCCCTCAATCAGTATTTGGTGGAAGAAGGTATATGGCACCCCTCAATCAGTATTTGGTGGAAACATGTATATGGCACCCCTCAACCAGTATTTTGTGAAAGCAGGTGTATTGCACCACTCAATCAGTATTTTGTGGAAGAAGGTATATAGCAATAGCACCCCTAAATCAGTATTTAGTGGAAGAAGGTATATGGCACCCCTCAATCAGTATTTGGTGGAAACAGGTGTATGGCACCCCTCAATCAGTATTTTGTGGAAACAAGTATGTAGCACCCCTCAATCAGTATTTAGTGAAGAAGGTATATGGAACCCTTCAATCAGTATTTGATGAAAACAGATATATAGCACCCCTCAATCAGTATTTGGCGGAAACAGGTATATGGCACCCCTCAATCAGTATTTTGTGGAAGCAGGTGTATTGCACCCCTCAATCAGTATTTGGTGGAAGAAGGTATATATCAATAGCACCCCTCAATCAGTATTTAGTGGAAGAAGGTATATGGCACCCCTTAATCAGTATTTGACGGAAACAGGTATATAGCACCCCTCAATTAGTGTTTGGAGGAAACAGGTATATGGCACCCATCAATCAGTATTTTGTGGAAGCAGGTGTATTGCACCCCTCAATCAGTATTTGTCGGAAACAGGTATATAGCACCCTCCAATTAGTATTTGTCGGAAACAGGTATATAGCACTCCTCAATCATTATTTTGTGGAAGCAGGTGTATCGCAGCCCTCAATCAGTATTTGGTGGAAGAAGGTATATGGCACCCCTCAATCAGTATTTGGCAGAAACAGGTATAAAGCACCCCTCAATCAGTATTTGGCAGAAACAGGTATATGGCACCCCTCAATCAGTATTTTGTGGAAGCAAGTGTATTGCACCCCTCAATCAGTATTTGGTGGAAGAAGGTATATATCAATAGAACCCATCAATCAGTATCTAGTGGAAGAAGGTATATGGCACCCCTCAATCAGTATTTGGTGGAAACAGGTATATAGCACCCCTTAATTAGTATTTAGCGGAAACAGGAATATGGCACTCCTCAATCAGTATTTTGTGGAAGTAGGTGTATTGCACCCCTCAATCAGTATTTGGTGGGAGAAGTTTAATAGCAATAGCACCACCCAATTAGAATTTAGTAGAAGAAGGTATATGATACCCCTCAATCAATATTGGTGGAAAATGGTGTATTGCACCCCTCAATCAGTATTTGGTGGAAGAAGGTATATAGCAATAGCACCCCTCAATCAGTATTTTGTGGAAGCAGGTGTATTGCACCCCTCAATCAGTATTTTGTGGAGGAAGGTATATGGCACCCCTCAATCAGTATTTGTCAGAAACAGGTATATAGCACCCCTCAATCAGTATTTGGCGGAAACAGGTATATAGCACCCCTCAATCAGTATTTGGCGGAAGCAGGTGTATTGCACCCCTCAATCAGTATTTGGTGGAAGAAGGTATATAGCAATAGCACCCGTCATCCAGTATTTAGTGGAAGAAGGTATATGGCATCCCTCAATCAGTATTTGGCGGAAACAGGTTGTGGCGAAACCAACCTCGCCACTGGGTTTTGGAGGGGCCTGGCTACCAGCCTCTTGCCCCAGGATTATGGGCCCTCTCATCAGCCAGGCTTCCTTGTTCACAATGGACTTGTACTAACTTGAACCCCTGGTCTAATTCGTGCCATTTTGGGATGTTAAATGACTGTGTTTTGAAAAGGGTGGGACATTGTATACGTTGAGTAGTGAGGTCTCTTCCATTGTCTCTCTGTGTGTATTGGCGATGTCCTTTGTCCTGAGAGATAATTGAATTACGTCTCGGTTGTCTCCAGGACAGAGGACATTGTGTATTCTCCTGCCTGTGATGATTGCATCAACCCAGAGTGAGGTAATTGTGTCACAGACAGAGGGGAGGATTTTGTGTGGGAGTGTCTGAGTGTATTGTACGTGGGTATTGGCTGTTTTTACAAAACCCTGTGGGTGGTAACCTTGTTGTAAAATGTGTATAAATCAAGGCTTGTGTGTTAAAATAAAGAGTTCCTGTTTTTACCCTTCATCATGTTGAGGCTGGTGTTTGGGTAACTGATCGACACTGGGGGATTGCTATATGCTGAAGATTTGCTATACTCCCCTGGCATAACTACTAGCTCTTGTAAGAGCTGTTCCTGCTCTCGGGATTTAGGAGAGGTTCACCCACTGGAGCCTGGAGCCTTGTCGTAGGTCCAGGGTGGGTAGGAGACGGCGAGACCTCAACCAAGCTTCGGCGGTTCGTGGGGTCTGCAGCGCTTACGGTGTCAAGTGGAGTGCTTGGGGACCTCTGGAAGCACTAGGAGCACCTATCAACGGAGGTACCCGGTCGGGGTGCTAGGAGATCCGTTACACAGGTATATAGCACCCCTCAATCAGTATTTGGCGGAAACAGGAATATGGCACCCCTCAATCAGTATTTTGTGGAAGTAGGTGTATTGCACCCCTCAATCAGTATTTGGTGGAAGAAGGTATATAGCAATAGCACCCCTCAATCACTATTTTGTGGAAGAAGTTATATAGCACCCCTCAATCAGTATTTTACGGAAACAGGTATGTAGCACCCCTCAAACAGTATTTGTCAGAAACGGGTATATGGCACCCCTCAATAAGTATTTTGTGGAAGCAGGTGTATTGCACCCCTCAATCAGTATTTAGTGGAAGAAGGTATATGGCACCCCTCAATCAGTATTTGGCAGAAACAGTTATATAGCACCCCTCAATCAGTATTTAGTGGAAGAAGGTATATGACACCCCTCAAACAGTATTTGGCAGAAAATGGTGTATTGCACCCCTCAATCAGTATTTGGTGGAAGAAGGTATATAGCAATAGCACCCTCAATCAGTATTTTGTGGAAGAAGGCATATGGCACCCCTCAATCAGTATTTGACGGAAACTGGTATATAGCACTCCTCAATCAGTATTTGGCGGAAACATGTATATCGCACCCCTCAATCAGTATTTGGAGGAAACAGGTATACGGCACCCCTCAATCAGTATTTTGTGGAAGCAGGTGTATCGCAGCCCTCAATCAGTATTTATTGGAAGAAGGTATATAGCAATAGCACTCCTCAATCAGTATTTTGTGGAAGAAGGTATATAGCACCCCTCAATCAGTATTTGGCAGAAACTGGTAAATTGCACCCCTCAATCAGTATTTGGCGGAAACAGGTATATAGCACCCCTCAATCAGTATTTTGTGGAAGAAGGTATATGGCACCCCTCAATCAGGATTTTGTTGAAGAAGGTATATCGCAGCCCTTAATCATTTTTTTGGGGGGCAACACCTGTTTGCAATAGCGTTTGTCCCTCTATCTAGCTGCGGTATCGCAGCAGAACCGCACACAACTGCTGCACAATACAAAAGCACTATAATATAATTTCTATGTTAGAAAGTATATTATAAGTATATCACACCCCTCTGTATGTCACACCTATCGATAGCACACCTATACCAGTCCTTAAAAGGAGTTTTGTGGCCCTATTAGCTAGCGTTTGGTGTCCCTAACAGTCTGTCCCTGCTCCAAAATGCAACCTCTCCCTACACTGGCAAAACACAGAATGTAAAATGGCTGCCAGATCGGGTTCTGTTATAGGGTTGGGGGTGTGTCCATGTGCTGAAACTTCTCAATTGGCTGTCCTGTCCCACCTGATGGATGTGTCATGGGTGAAAGTTCGGCGCTATGCAAAAAAATAAGGCGCGTGCGAATATTGCGATATGTTCGCATGTTCGGCGAATCGCGAACTAGCAAAGCTCACCGTGAAACGACCGCCGGGTGAACCGCAAGGCCATCTCTACCAGCCGATTCTTGGGATATTTTCTGAATTGTAGTGGAA
This sequence comes from Bufo bufo, assembly GCF_905171765.1. Lineage (NCBI taxonomy): Eukaryota > Metazoa > Chordata > Amphibia > Anura > Bufonidae > Bufo > Bufo bufo. Next base: position 786,578,484 of record NC_053390.1, on the reverse strand, counting down.
TCACCACGGAACCCCATTATAGTTAATGAGGCTGGATGACATACCGGTAGTGTCCTGCAATGACGTATCGGCAAACGCAAGTGGGAAACAAGCCTTAAATGAACAAAACTAATTTTCAGCTACAGAATTTCCTGTAAAAAAATCTGCCAGGTTTTTAAGGCATCCTTAAGTAGGCTGTATATGGCAGCATTATCCTGGCTCTATATGGCTGTACAACTGCCTTAAAATAGGAGACAAGGCCCTTTGAACTTGTTTGTTGCCCGACACCTTTTTTTCTATAAAACCAGCCCTTGTCCAATAGGCCGTGCTCACCACAATTTTGACATCTAGCGTCTATAGTTTCTTTTTTTTTACTTGTTGCTGCACTAGAAAAAAGTCTGGTGGTGGTCCATGCATGTATACTGTTTGCTGCTTACTTGTTAGCTTAACTGTTTAGACTGGGACAGAATGAGGAGATACGTCTCATCTAATGACAGCTTGAGGAGTAAAGCCTAGATAAGGCATTATTTATTTTATGCACTTACATAGTGCTGCTATATTCTGCAGACATTAGCATCAAGCTATTCCCAATGGGGCTCACAATCTGCGTTCCCTATCAGTATGTCTTTGGAGTGTGGGAGGAAACCAGAGAACCCGGAGGAAACCCACGCAAACACAAGGAGAACATACAAACTCCATGTAGATGTTGTCCTTGGTCGGATTTGAACCACTGAGCCACCGTGCTGCCCTAATAACACTAAATACTATTAATTAACCTACACTTATTGCAGCTGCCATAAAGCACACCACACTCCCTGCTGCAATATCCATACGGGCAACACACGAAGGAAGTGTGTTCCTCCAATATGGCCGCCCACAGGAAAATAGTTAAAATTTAAAAATGAATGGCTGTGAAATAAAAAAAATAGTAAGCACATTATTTTTCTTCTACAGACATTGTAAATATTCTGCCCAACAGTGAGCGCAGATACATGATAAAGGCATGCCAGTTGATGCTCAGTGCCTGCAATTATACGCAGGAGTATGAATGATCGTAATATGATTATTCCTCCCCATACACTTCTTGTGTGTCGGCACTGCATTTTCTGTTAACACAGGGCCATTTGCTGCCAACAGACAAGCATTTTAAAGGCCACATAAAAAATACAATCACCTAAATGCTTCTCAAACTAAATTCTACCTATAAACACGAAAAAACCATTGCTAGAGCCAAGAACTCCTCCTCTAAGTTCACGAAATTGTGGAACTCCTGGGAAAAATGTACACTGGCAATTCAATCCCTTGAGTAGAAAGCAGCGTAACTTTTAGGCTACTTTCACACCTGCGTTAGGTGCGGATCCGTCTGGTATCTGCACAAACGGATCCACACCTATAATGCAAACGATTGTATCCGTTCAGAACGAATCTGTTTGCATTATGAAGAACAAAGTCCTGACTTACATTGAAAGTCAATGGGGGACGGATCCGTTTTCAATTGCACCATATTGTGTCAGTGAAAACGGATCCGCTCCCAGCGTTTTGGTGTCCGCATCCAGAGAGGAATTGAGGCAGAACGGAGCCAAACGGATGCATTCTGAATGGATCCTTATCCATTCAGAATGCGTTGGGGCTAAAGTGATCCATTTTGAACCGTTTGTGAGATCCCTGAAATGGATCTCACAAACGGAATTCAAAACGCCAGTGTGAAAGTAGCCTTACTTCTATATGTAATGCCTTCCCCTAGTGAGGTGTACTCCCCCCCCCCCCCCTCCTCTTCCCTTCTGTTTTTTACTTTGATATAATTTGGTTCTTCTTGCTATATTAATTTCCCATCGTTACTGTATGACGTGTCAGTGCTGCCAATGTGGCTATGTGAAGCACGGACGTGTTATGCAACTCTGTTGTATCTTGCTTATATTTTTGAAAACAATAAATACATATTGAAGAAAAAAAATATACAATCACCTAAAAAATAAGCGCGTAGTTACCAACTGTCCCAAATTTGCAAGAGCTGTCAAGTATTTTCAGGACAGTCCAGACACATTTGGGCTGTCCCAGACCAAAGATGGTCATGGCTAACAGATATACACTGACGTGCAAAAGGGTAACAATGCTTTGAACTTTTGACTTTTAGGCTCCATATCTCACCATCCACTCGAATCCAGGAGCAGCCATGAAGATTTCCCAAGAAAAGAGAAACAGCATCATCCAGCTCATCGATAGTGGTATCTCGGCCAAGACAGTTGCCAAACTACATCATGTGATTGCCATGACAGTTGGAAGAATATGAAATGAAATCCATTCATCCATTCCAGAGCCAAGAGGTGGACGTCCAGGCGAAATATCGGCTCATCACAAGGTCTATAAGTTCTGGTGCAACAAACACAGCAGTGGAGGTGGCTCGGATGCTTCGTAATAGTGAGATCACAGATGCCCATGCAAGCACCGTTTGACGAGCATCACACAAGTTTGGAATGGTGGCCTGAAAAAAGGTGAAAAAGCCTCGGCTTCAATATCGTCTTAAGAAGCATTGACTCAAGTTTGCAAAAAAGTATGAACAGTGGACAGTAGAAGATTGGAAAATGGTGATTTGGAGGAATGAGAGGAAAGTCAATAGACTAGGCTGTGAAGGGTGAATATGGGTCTGGAAGAAACAAGGGAAAAGGGGATAACGGATCGAGAAATTGATGGAACTGCCAAGTTCAGGGAGGAGGCCTGATGATATGGGGTTGTTTCACAGCCAAAGGTATTGGATACTTGACCAGGATTGATGGTGGTCTCAATGCTGAGCTATATGTCAGTATCCTACAAGATGAGACACTTTGTACACTCGAGGACTATGGGTATGGTCGAGGACATTGAGCAATGGCTCAATGACAATAAAGTAGAGGTGCTTGATTGGCCCCCACAGTCCCCAGACCTCAACCCAATCAAACAGCTGAAGAAAAAACTGTATTCGTACCCAAGTGAGTCAACCAGTATGCACCAACATATCGAACGTGTAGAAGAGACCTGGGAATAGATTTCGGCAAAGACATGCTTGAATCTGATCGAGAGCATGCCCAGAAGGATTCAGGCAGTGTTGAAAGCCAAAGGATTTACATAATAATAAAAATAAAAATTTAGAATTTTGGGAGCAAAACAGTAACAATGCAGTTACATGACAAGACTCTGCATAACTAATCATATGCTATATAGTTGCAAGTCCAACTTATGTATGAGATAGCCAAGATGATTGTCTATAAAGTTATGGTAGTCTCACGTTCGAAGCTGTGGTGGATGTTGAGATATGGAGCCTGAAGGTCAAAAGTTCAAAACATTGTTACCCTTTTGCTTGTCAGTGTATTGCACATAAATTGGAGTTTCGGGGGGTTCCCAGGGGTGGGGCTTAGATGTCCCAAATTTACCAACTAAATTGTTGGTAAGTATGATACGTGTTTACTCCTTTGTTGGGTGATCGGAGGCATGATTACAAGGGGGAAGGATCAGGAGAATGACTGTTTATAGGAATGTTTATCAGCCCATGTAAAAGGGTCCTTACATCTCACGGAACTCAATTTACATACATAAGGCATCACCTTTAAATCCAGAGTCATTTATCCCGTTATTATATATGAAGCTGATATTGGGGAGATGCCTTCACCAACCCTGATCTAGCCCTGCCGAAACCAATGACTGTTATGGTGGGAAATCAGGGATAGTTGAAAAGGGTGCAACCGAATTTTAGGTTGTAGATGAATTGCATGACAATACAGAATGTGACTAGCATAAAGGAATCACTTATGGAATTATTCATCCCTTCCCTTGGTGTAAGATGTTGCCTGGTGACACATTATTTATTACCTGATAATCATTAGTTGCTGATTTCGTTAATGAAATGCTCGTCATCTGCGAGCAAGCAGCCAGCGTAATACTACGTAATCCAGTATACTAGAAATAGACTGCAGATTCTCATGCTAATGACATACTGCATCATATCTTTTCAATGTTATTGTTTTTTTAATTGCACTTTTCCTTAATTGTGCTCTACATAAGAGAAAATATTGTTAGGGTTCCTTCACACAGTTTTTTTCCTGACTTTTTTTGTTTGGACAAAAACTACAAAGTCTATCATTCACTGCTATGGGACCTACGGAAACAGCTTGCTGCGATCGTTAACACCTTGGCCATGAAAGGACAAGATGGACCACCCAATATTTATTTGGAGTACAGGACATATCAAATGGCAGCCCTAAAGGGGAGTGCCAGGATTGTGAATGAATTTAGGGTGCATTTGGTGGTTGAAAGGCTTGAGGTAGGAATTTCAGAGTGGAGAAATCCTAGAAGGAAAGATTGGCTGGTATGTGGATGAGAAGAGGTCCATGTGTCACGGCCACGGTTTTGGCCGTGACTCCTTGGGAGCCGCATACAGTTGCCCGTGGTTTGGGTTGTAGTGTCAACCGCAGCTGGAGGCATAATGTTGTTAGCCTCAAGTGCGGTTGCCGCGGACAACAGCTTTGTGTGCGGTTCCCTTGGAGTTTGCGTGTATGTATGCACTGTCGTTTGTCTGTGTGCACTCTGTGTAGTGAGTGGTGTGCACGGACACCTTTCCTGCACTGTGGTTGCCCGTGGCAACGTTTGTCGTTGTGTACATGTGGTGGCAGTGTCCCGGCCTTGGGGCTGACTCCCAGGACACGGTTGCCACCCATGTCGTTGCCTGCGGCAACAACCACAGTGTGTTTGTTGTGTCGGTCACTTTCCCTTTAAGTTGGTGTTTTCCCTTTCCTGTGGTTCTGGAAGGGTTAACTCCCTTCCCAGTGTGTGTGATGTCACTGGGTGTGTCTGACCATTGGGTGTGGCCTCTTAGGCCTATATAGCCTTGGTGTTTGGCAGGGCTCAGTAGGTTGCTTCAGCCATGCTTAGCTGATAGCAGCCTCCTGTGTTTACCAACTGCCAGTGAGAGCCACCCTTGTGGTTCATAAACCATATGTCACATTTTAGTTTATGTTAAGTTTATGTGTGATGTCTATTTGATGTTTTCCTGTCCTATGTTGTTTAGTGCAGCTTATGGATCTGGATTCCTGTTTGCACAGGGATCCAGTCAGCAGGGCTGTGGCAGGTAGGTGGAACTCGGATAGTTCACCTGTCATATCCGTAAGTTTGCTTGTGTTCCCCTTTTCCCTGCAGCTTGGCCAGTGAGACCCCTGTTCCTCCGTGTACAGTAGGAACAGGCCGTCTTACCTTGACTCCTAGTCCAGGGACCGGTCGGAGGGTGAGTTAGGGATCCGAGGTTACGGAGCATGGGTCCTCCTACCTTAAAGGTCGGCCCATGCAGCTAGGAGTTAGGGTCAGGTTAGGGACGCTTTAGGAGGTGACCTGCTCCCTAATCCTGCTGTCCTGGCTGAGCAGCCAAAATATCAACTGACATCGCACGGCTGAGGATTTCCCCCATCCTCAGCCGTGACACCATGGGAGAGGAAGTAGAAGATTTCTCATAGGGCACATAAGGCAAGTGTTTTACTTCTAGAGTGAATCAGTTGGCTAATACACTGCCTGTCCCAAAAAAAAGGGGGTTAGTCAGCACCTCCCAGTGCGCAGGTGCACGCTGCCATGGCAATGACCTAGAGGAAAAAAAGACAATGCAGCAGCACCATGCAAATCAGATAAAGTACAATAATGCCAAAAATTATAGTGCTAATGCTACGCTTATTTATAAAGTGAGATGCTTGGCCAATGCATTTTGTACAAAACCATCTGAGCCCATCTGCCGTACGTCAAGGCGATCCCTGTTAGACGAGTCCTAACACTAAATACTACCTGTTATGCGCCATGATGGCCGCCATAAAGTTCAGGGAGTGTTGGATCCACATGCATGCTGGATCCACTCTGCCTTTTACCCTTTTTGGTGCCATAATGGCCTCCATTACAAGGGATGCAGGTACCAACATGCATGCCAAGCCCACTCTATACCTTTCCTTAGTACATGTGGATCCAACACTCCCTGAACTTTATGGCAGCCATTATGGCGCATAACAGGTAGTATTTAGTGTTAGGACCCGTCTAACAGGGATCGCCTTGACGTACGGCAGACGGGCTCAGATGGTTTTGTACAAAATGCATTGGCCAAGCATCTGACTTTATAAATAGGTGTAGCATTAGCACTATAATTTTGGGCATTATTGTACTTTATCTGATTTGCAGGGTGCTGCTGCATTGTCTTTTTTTGTCCCAAAAAAAAGTCGCCACCTGGATTTAACTAAGCAAATAGTTATGAGCCTCCTATTGGATAATTACTGCCGGGCGATTATCTTTCAGCTGGCAATAAGTTATTTAACCCCAACTGGTGCAATGGTTTGCTTCTCATTTCTTAAACAACCATGTCGAAAGACACATCTCGTGGTCGTGGAAAAGAAGTTAGTCTGTTTGAGAAGGGTCAAATCATTGGCATGCATCAAGCAGAGAAAACAGCGAGATTACAGAAACTACAAAAATTGGGTTAAGAACTGTCCAACGCATTTTTAAAAACTAGAAGGATAGTGGGGACCCATCGTATTCGAGGAAGAAATGTGGCGGTAAACAAATCCTGAATGATCGTGATCGGCGATCAATTAAACGTTTGGTGAAATCAAATCCCAAAAAAACAACAGTAGAACTCAGGGCTATGTTTAATAGTGAAAGTAAGAACATTTCCACACGCACAATGCAAAGGGGACTCAAGGGATTGGGACTGAACAGCTGTGTAGCCGTAATAAAACCACTAATCAGTGAGGCAAACCAGAAAAAAAAGTGTTGCAATCCTACAGGCTCACCTGAGTCAGAGGACAGCTGGCTGGAGGTGGGAGCCCAGTGGCAAGGACCGCAGGCAGGTTGTAGTTGCAGGAAGTCAGGCAGAGGCGTAATCTGGTGGCAGGCGGTGGGTCAGGGCAGGCGGCAGTGAGCGTGGTCAGACAATCCGCATCGGGAACGGTGGTAGCAGTTCAGTTGGTAGGGACAAGCAGAAGAGTAGTCGGGGACAATTCCGAGGTTGGCAGCAGTCAAGTTGGTAGCAGTAGCAACAGAGGAACAGTGGTAGATGCAGCAGGATCAAGTCCAGAAGAACAATAACCAGCAGGAATCTGGTGCAAGAGGCTGGGCTTATAAAGAGGAAGTAGCAGGTGCAAGGAATCACAGAGATTAACAAGGCAAGGCTGGAACAAGGTAGATCAAAGAGTTCAGTAGAAGGAAATGTCCAGAAGGGTTGGTAGTCTAGTGGCTAGAGCTACTGCCTGGGACATGGCTGGTCACTGGTTTGAATCCTGACAGTACTCCCCCCCCCCCTCCTCCAAGGTGACCTCCGGGCACCGCAGATGATGGTTTATCGGGATGTCTTTGGTGGAAAGCTTTTACCAGTCTGGGGGCATGGACATTTTCCTTCGGCTCCCAGGAGTTATCCTCGGGGGAATAGCCCTTCCACCCAACTAGATACTGCAGCCTTCCACGGTGGAGTCTGGAGTCAAGGATCTTGGCCACAGTGTATTCCTCCTGGTCTTGTACTCTTAACGGAGGAGGAGGAGGGGGGTGGCAGCCTGGAAAAGTGTTCTCAACAAGAGGTTTCAGGAGAGAGCAGTGGAAAACCGGGTGCACTCGGATGGAGTCGGGAAGGTCGAGTCGGAAGGTGACTTCGTTGATTCGAGCCGTGATCCGGAAAGGACCCATGTATTTTTGGCCCAACTTCCGGGAGGGAACCTTTGTGCTTAGGTTTCTGGTGGAGAGCCACACCTTGTCTCCTACCTGGAATTCCGGAGCGGGTTTGCGGTGTTTATCCGTTGCCTGCTTGAAGCGGCTCTGGGCTCGATGTAGATTGTCCCGAAAATTTTCCTGTGCCTGTTGTAGACTTGCAAGACGTTCGGCCACAGCTGGGACTGTGGTGGAAATGGGCAAGTGAGGGATGAAGGTTGGGTGTAGGCCGGTGTTAGCGTAGAACGGGCTGTATTGGGTAGAACTGTGCTCCGCATTGTTATAGGCAAACTCGGCCGTAGAGAGGTGGTCCAGCCAGTCGTCCTGCAGATAGGTGATGAAACAGCGCAAATACTGCTCGAGGATTTGATCCGTTCTCTCGGTCTGCCCATTGGATTGGGGGTGGAACGCAGAAGACAGGTTCACCTTGATTCCAAGGGCTTGACAGAAGTTTCTCCAGAACCTGGAAGTGAACTGTACTCCCCAATCCGAAACAACATCGTCCGGGGCCCCATGTAGCCTAAAAACCTCTCGGAGTACGAGATCGGCCGTCTGTTTGGCGGAAGGTAGGCCCTTGCAGGGGATGAAGTGGGCCATTTTGGTGAGACGGTCGACGACGACCAGAACGGTGTTCATGCCCTTGGAGGGAGGAAGGTCCACAATAAAGTCTATAGAGATTGAACCCCAGGGGCGGGAGGGAACCGGGAGTGGACATAGCAAGCCCACGGGGGAGGAGCGGGGGGTCTTGTTGCGGGCGCACGTCGTGCATGAGGAGACAAACCTCTCGGTATCTTTTCTGTAAGTTGGCCACCAGAAGAAATGGGAGAGGAGCTCCTGGGTCCTTCTGATACCCAGATGGCCGGCCGGTTTGGAATCGTGGTTGAGTTTAAGTACGTCAAGTCGTGCAGATTCTGGTACGTACAACTGCTGATCCCAGTACAACCAGTAGCCACCCTTGAGAGTAAGGTTTACAGCTCCAGGTGGGTAGGTGAGGAGGTGATCGTTCTCATACCCTTCCTTGAGGGAACCCAGGAGTTCCCTCAAGTAGGTGGCTCCTAGGATGCTTCTGTCGGGAAGGATACCGGCCGGAGCCTCATTGATCTGAGAGCGTTCAGAGAACATCCTTGAGAGAGCATCCGCTTTGCCGTTCTTCGACCCAGGGCGATAGGAGATAACAAAATTGAATCTGGAGAAAAACAGACTCCACCTGGCCTGTCTGGCGGTGAGTCTCTTGGCGCTGCGGATAAACGCTAGGTTCCGGTGGTCGGTGTATACAGAGATGGGATTGTGGGCCCCTCCAGCAAGTGTCTCCACTCGGTGAAAGCGTCCTTGATTGCCAGCAGTTCCTTATTCCCGATGTCGTAATTCCGTTCAGCGGGGAACATCTGGCGGGAGAATTGCGCCCACTGCAGCGTCGGAGGCGTCCACCTCGACCGTAAATGGTAATTCAGGGTTTGGGTGGGCCAGGATCGGGGCAGAGGTGAAGAGGGACTTCAGTTTAGTAAAGGCATCCTGTGCCTCCAGAGTCCACACGAAGGGGACAGTCTTTTTTGTTAGTTGAGTGATTGGGGCGATGATTTTCGAAAAGTTCCTGATGAACTTCCGATAAAAGTTTGCAAAACCTACAAACCTCTGGACCTCCTTTTCGTTCTTCGGGGCGGGCCACTCAGTCACGGCCTGGATCTTCCGGGGATCCATACTTAAGCCCTCCGGGGAAATAATGTAGCCGAGGAATTGGGTGGAAGTCTGTTCAAATTCGCACTTCTCCAGTTTAATATAGAGAGACTGTTCACTGAGTTTCTGTAGCACCCTGCGGACATGCCCACGATGTTGTTCAGGGTCTTCTGAGAAAATCAAAATATCGTCCAGATATGCTACCACAAATTGGTCAAGCATGTCCCTGAGGACGTCGTTGATAAAATGTTGGAAGGTAGCAGGGGCATTGCAGAGGCCGAAAGGCATGACCAGATACTCAAAGTGACCGTAGCGGTTTTGGAAGGCGGTTTTCCACTCGTCCCCCAGGCGAATTCGGACCAGGTTGTAGGCTCCTCGGAGATCGAGCTTAGTGAAGACTTTTGCCGCCCGAAGTCTCTCAAGGAGTTCAGGGTACCGGTTCTTCACAGTAACGTTGTTGAGCTTTCGATAATCTATGCAAGGGCGTAGAGAAGAGTCTTTTTTCTCCACGAAGAAGAAAGGGGTGCCTGCAGGAGATGTGGAAGGTCGGATAAAACCTTTTTTTAGATTTTCGTCTAAGTACTCCTTCAGGGCCTTTAGTTCCGGCTCGGAGAGGGAGTATATACTGCCGAAGGGTATTTCGGCTCCAGGTAGCAGCTCAATCGGGCAGTCATAAGGCCGATGCGGGGGCAGTTTGTCTGCATTTCTTTTGTCACAGACATCCTGGAACTCCCGATATTGAGGGGGTAAAAGCTCCTTGGTGGATAGTCCGAATATGGTAGGTTCTTCGGGCGAAGGAGGGACGGATTCACGTAAACAGTTCTGAGAACAAAAGTCTGAGGTGATCAGGGAGAAGTGAATGGTTTCCTGATGATCGGGTTTGACGAGGAGTTGAAGATCAGCGGTCTGGTGCGTAACCGGCCCAGAAGAGAGCGGGGTCCCATCGACGGTTTCCAGATCGATGGGGGCTGCCCTGGTTACCAGTGGTATGTTGTTCTCATGGGCGAAGGTCAAGCATTGCGGAGCAGGGAAGCTGTCGTTCCCCAATGGTGATAAGGATGGGAACAATGAAGTGGGACCCGGTACCTGTAGTGTCCATGGTTTCAGAGGCCAAGGGTGAAATTGTGGCTTGTTGTAATTCACGCAATTCAGTGACAGCAATGGTTCGGCGAGTCTTATTGGGGCACCTAATAGCGAAGTGCCCTGGCTCGCCACAGTAAAGGCAGAGGCCTGCGGCCAGTCGTCTCTCCTTTTCAGCAGCCGATAGAGTCTTGCGCAGTGTGTCGACCTGCATCGGTTCGGTGGAGGGTTGGTGAGCCGGCTGAATCATTGGAGTGAAAGGGTACGCGGGCCTGTTATCTAAGGACCAGAGTCTTTCTCTCCTTTCCGCGAGTCTCCGGTCAATTCGGATGCACAGTTGGACGAAGTCATCCAGATCGTCTGGGGCGTCTACCCTGGCGAGCTCATCCTTTATAAGTTCGGAGAGTCCGCGGCGAAATTGACTTTTCTGAGCAGCGGGGTTCCAGGTGGTGTCCGTGACCCAGCGGCGGAACTCGGAGGTATACTCGGCTACAGAGCGTCTTCCCTGCCGTAGACTGTGCAGCCTAGCCTCGCGCAGCGGTTAGGGTCGTCGAAAACTTGGCTCATGACTGCGGTGAAGTTGTCTAGGTTATTTAATAAGGGACTGTGGGATTCCACATATGGGGATGCCCATGCCAGGGCCTCGTCAGTTAGAAGGTTAATGATGAACAGGATCTTCTTTCTGTCCGAGGAAAAGGAGCCCGGCTGCATCTGAAAGTAGATATCGCACTGGTTGAGGAACTGGCTCCGATCGCCGTTAAACTTTGACGGGAGAGGCATGCGGGTGTCTGTGACCGCGCCGCGTACGTCCAGTAGTTGACGCTGCAAGTCGATAATTTCCCTCTGTTGGCTCTGGATTGCGCCTTGAAGTTGAGCCATTTCCTTTTGGGCAGAGGCGCCAAACTCCTGAAGTCCGGAGACTTGTTTGGTGGCCATCGCGGACTCCATTTTTTGGCTGGTTATTCTGTTGCAATCCTACAGGCTCAGCTGAGTCAGAGGACAGCTGGCTGGAGGTGGGAGCCCAGTGGCAAGGACCGCAGGCAGGTTGTAGTTTCAGGAAGTCAGGCAGAGGCGTAATAGGTTGGCAGGCGTTGGGTCAGGGCAGGCGGCAGTGAGCGTGGTCAGACAATCCGGATCGGGAACGGTGGTAGCAGTTCAGTTGGTAGGGACAAGCAGAAGAGTAGTCGGGGACAATTCCGAGGTCGGCAGCAGTCAAGTTGGTAGCAGTAGCAACAGAGGAACAGCGGTAGATGCAGCAGGATCAAGTCCAGAAGAACAATAACCAGCAGGGATCTGGTGCAAGAGGCTGGGCTTATAAAGAGGAAGTAGCAGGTGCAAGGAATCACAGAGATTAACAAGGCAAGGCTGGAACAAGGTAGATCAAAGAGTTCAGTAGAAGTAAATGTCCAGAAGGGTTGGTAGTCTAGTGGCTAGAGCTACTGCCTGGGACATGGCTGGTCACTGGTTCGAATCCTGACAAAAAGCTTCAATTTGCTAGGGAGCATAAAGATTGGACTCTGGAGCAATAGAAGAAGGTGATGTGGTCTGATAAGTCCAGATTTACCCTGTTCCAGAGTGATGGGTGCATCAGGGTAAGAAGAGAGGCAGATGAAGTGATGCACCCATCATGCCTAGTGCCTACTGTACAAGCCTGTGGGGGCAGTGCTATGATCTGCAGTTGGTCAGGTCTAGGTTCAGCAACAGTATGTGCTCCAAGAATAAGGCCAGCTGACTACCTGAACATACTGAATGACCAGGTTATTCCAGCAATGGATTTTTTCTTCCCTGATGGCACGGGCATATTCCAAGATGACAATGCCAGGATTCATAGGGCTCAAATTGTGAAATAGTGGTTCAGGGAGCATGATACATCATTTTCACACATGGAATGGCCACCACAGAGTCCAGACCTTAACCCCATTGAGAATCTTTGGGATGTGCATTTGTATTCACCCCCTGTACTCTGATAACCCTAAATAAAGTCTAGTGTGACAAATTGCCTTCAGAAGTCACCTAATTAGTAAATAGAGTCCACCTGTGTGTAATTTATTTTCAGTACAACTACAGCTGTTCTGTGAAGGCCTCAGAGGTTTGTTAGAGAACATTAGTGATCAAACAGCATCATGAAAATGAAGGAGCACACCAGACAGGTCAGGGATAAAGTTGTGGAAAAGTGTAAAGCAGGGTTAAGTTATAAAAAAAAATATCCCAAGCTCTGAACATCTCAGGGAGCACTGTTTAATCCATCATCTGAAAATGGAAGGCATATGGCACAACTGCAAACCTACCAAGGTGCAAACTTACCACCTAAACTGACAGCCCAGACAAGGAGAGCACCAATTAGAGATGCAGCCAAGAGGCCCATGGTCGCTCTGGAGGAGCTGCAGAGATCGACAGCTCAGGTGGGAGAATCTGTCCACAGGACAACTATTAGTTGTGTACTCCAGAAATTTGCCCTTTATGGAAGAGTGGCAAGGAGAAAGCCAGTTTTGAAAGCAAGCCATAAGATGTCCCATTTGCAGTTTGCCACAAGCCACGTAGGGGACAAAGCAAACATGTAGACGTAGGTGCTCTGGTCAGATAAGACCAAAGTTGAACTTTTTTGCTTAAATTAAAAACTCTATGTGTGGCAGAAAACTAACACTTCACATCACCCTGAGCACTCCATCCCCACTGTGAAACTTGGTGGCCGCAGCATCATGCTGTGGGGTTGTTTTTCTTCAGTAGGGACAGGGAAGCTGTCCAGAGTTAATGGGAAAATGGATGGAGCTAAATACAGGGCAATCCTGGAGGAAAACCTGGTAGAGGCTGCAAAAGACTTGAGACTGGGGCGGAGGTTCATCTTCCAGCAGGACAACGACCCTAAACATCCAGCCAGAGCTAGAATGGAATGGTTATGTTGTAGAAATATAAATAGTTGTAATCTGCTCTCCAATGTCTTTGTGTAAGGAAAGGTAAAAATCTCAATCGCCGTCAGAGTCAGACACAGGTGTTACCATCTTGCTTGAATTCTTGCTGAGCACTCCTTCCTCCCCCTGCCCAGTCTGTTGCTTTTATTTACTCACAAAAGGTGTAAAAGGGGCTGGCCCATAACAAGGATACAGGAAGTGATGACATACAGGAAGTGATGACATAGGAAGATGAGAACATAGCCAGCTCACAAACACATGTATACAATAACCACTGGCGCGAACTTTATCCAGCCTTGCTCAGTGATCAATGCCAGATAAAATTACTATGATCCTCATGCATGTTTATGTAGTGTACGGGGACGGTAATGCCCGTCACTACAAAAGTGTCACTTGGTGTGCTGTCGTCCCTCCTTAATTATGGGGAAGTGGGTATATGTCATCTTTATAAATTGTCATGTAATGTAATGTTATGTATTTCCCTGTTACTATGACACTTGCATGTACAGGCCTGCTAGGGGTGTCATTCCAGCTTCTAGTCACTAGAGGGAGCTAGAGAGCCCTAGTTTATATAAGGCCCAGTCAGGGAAGGGAAAGTCAGTCTGAAGTCAGTCTAGAGTTGAGTCTAGAGTCTAGTCTAAGTGGGAGTCTGTGGTTGGAGACTAGACAATGTCAGAGACAAGTCCAGGCCTGAAGCCTGCGGTCCAGGAGAGGGTTTTACAGTCCCTGTAACCGGGTTCCAGATTCAAGGAGAAGGTTCCCCTCCTGAATTCCCATATGCTGAAACAGGAATACCTCAGTTAAAGAGCCTGAGGAAGCTGAGAGGGAGACAGAGGCAAAGCGCAGAGAAGCAAGAGGTACTCAAGATAACAGAGGAGGTACTTGATGGAGAGAGAACCAAGGATATACGCCAGAGTTAAGGTATTGGGCCTTGGAGAAGATTTTCTATGTTCCAGGATCAGTCATAAATAGAGTGCAAGCTCCTGTACTGCAAGTCCTGTTTTTCACACTCTGAAGTCACCTTGCTTAATCTGTATTGCCTGCATCGACCGTATTGAAAAATCAACTGTATGCAAAGGAACTGCGCTTCCATTAATGTCTCTATATGGAAACTACTAAAGTTGGAGTTTTGTTTTAACATCACGTGGTTCCTCAGTTATTCCTGCTATCAGCAAACGGCGTGCCACCGTTTAATTGGCGCTGGCGTCACGAACATTTTCTACCATCACCTGCCCTTGCAGAGAGTCAGCCGTCTCAGGTTAGTGTCTATTGCACTACTACACCCAGAAACTCTATTAAACACAACTTGAGTACGCTGCACCTCTCTTTTGGCGTCACGAACAGGATACGCACGCTTTCTAGTGCAAGAAGCGTGAACTTTGTGCCTTATACAGTTGCCCTGTGACCAAAGTGACAAATTGCCTGTTTATTTAAAGTGGACTTTGTGGACTGAAAATCATACCCAAAGTGTTCCTAAAACCTCTAAAAAGCGCTGTGCAGTGTTGCGCTACCAAGAGGAAGAAAATCGCCACATTGGAGTGTGGTTTTGTGGACTTTTTACAATCCTGCTTGCTGTCAGTGAATGGACAGCGTTTTGCTAAAGATGGCCGCTGAGCTTGCTGAATTTACTGCTGCGTCATCTTCGTCCCGAAAAGGCGGGAAAAATTGGCGCCTTTTTGAGGAAATAGCGGGAAGGAGTTCAAGGTCAGGCGCCACTGCTTATCTGGACATTTGCATGTCTGCCAGCATGGACACCGCCTTCCATATACTGGAATACCTGGGGGGCGGCCTCCCAGTGCAAGGGGAGGAGCTGGCTGATTTAATTGACGCGACCCTATCGCTCTCCAAAGAAGGATCGAGCATGTTGGAAAGTGAACAGAGCGTTGCTGCAGCGTCCGCGCCTGAGATCCCAAAAATGTGTGATATTAGTGTAGAGCCAGAGGAGGCTCCACCGGCCTACTCTCCGGGACCGGAGAAACCCGCCTGCCCGTCACGGGAGAAAGAACCAGAGCCCTGCTATGGCTCTTGGAGAGACTTCTTTCAGCCCTCTTTCAAGTGGTCATCACTTATGGCAGAGATCCGGGAGGCCGCTATAAAGCGGAATACAAAGACCAAGATCTATTATGAAGAGTTGACCAAGACAATCCATGAAAGACACACCAACACCCAACCCCGCCTGGAAAGGAGAAAGGGAGTGGTGGTGTCCTTTGACAAAACCCGTGGCTACGGGTTCATACAAGATTACCTGACTGGCAGAGACCTATATGTCAATAGAAGGTCTGTCAAGAGAGACTACCTCCCTTCCTATCAGCACAGCCTCCGCGAGGGAGAGGAAGTGGAGTTCACCCCTGCCGAGAGCCTGAGAGGCCCTTATGCAACTGCCGTGACCCGTCCCAAGCGAGTACCTGAGGACTGGGAGGCAGAAGAAGAAGACTACTCTGGCTGCGAGCGGGAACCTGAACGCTCTCCAGAGCCGGCCCATCACGCCTTCCAGGAGCGGAGCTCCTTCATTGGGCCTAACGTCTTCTGGCAGCCAACCGTGTTGGAAAAATGGGTGAGCCCTTACCCTTCCCCCGAGCTGCCTCGTCGGGAGAAGACCATGCAAGAGATGGAAAATCTAAAAGGACTTCGAAATACCTTTGAGAACATCCGGAGGGGTCGGAGACCCGATGCATCACCAGAACCTGCAGAGGCCGAGTCCGCGCCATCGGTGACTGTACCTGCGCCGGTGGCGCCAGCAGATGACAGCGACTCTGACACGGAGAGCATCGGTGAGCAGATTGTCCGGCTGGAGGAGAAGTTGCGGGAGCTGCGCAAGATCGCGACCGCCAGGATCCAGACGCCGCCAAAGAAGGACGAGGTAAGGGTGCCTGTCACCAACCGTAGACTACCTTCTGCTGCCACCGCTCCGCCAGTGCCCCAAAGAAGACCCCCTGTTGCTGTGAATTGCTGCACAGAGCCCACCGAACCGATTGCGGCGGCGGTATCCACTCCACTTCATCCCACAATTATCATGCCGGGACCGGTACGGTCCACCCAAGGGTTTACCCCTAGGCCCATGGGGCCAATACCTATTAGGGGTCCCTTCACGTTGCAGCTGCCCCCTAACACTGTTATGTGGGCACATCCTCCTGTAGAGGACTACTACAGGCCGTACTTGCCAGCAGAGCCGGGTAATGATGACATACCCCTGTGAATCAGCCTGCTAGGCCTTTGATTTATTTCACCGATTTATTTCAAATATGCTGTTAACCCTTCCAGGACAGGAGTCCTATGTTCCCTGGTCGTTTGTTGCTGCTGCCAGTTTATCCACGGCTCAGTGGTGGGTGTTGACCACTGAAGTATTAAAGTCAACAAAGCCAAGTTTGTTTTCCAGGACCTCCTGCCTGCTTTTGCTATCCCACGCCAAGTTGTGCCTGTTCCTTTGTTGCACCTTTTACCCTTTACCCCCTTTTCAGGTTGATCAGGGGTATTACAGCACTTGTCTTTGCTGTCATTTTATTGTGCAACTTTATACTAAGGAACCGTGCCCGGAGACAGACTCAAAAGAACCTGAGCCTCTGAGATTTTTGCTCTTTTAAAAGGAAATGTGCCCAGAGATGGACTCCACCGCATGAGAGCCTCTGTGATTTACAGGAAAATAACCTGGGTACGGACTCATGTTTGTTCTTTGAGCCTCCAAGAACTTTTATACTGTTTTATCTATTGTGTTGTTCTATTATGGACTTATTCATTGTCATGGACTATCCTGGCTATAATGTTACGCTGTGCCAGGTCAGCGCCCCAGTTCCATTCACTATCCTGAGAGAAGAGAACGACGCCCCTTGTCATCACCCTTCACCTTTGCCAATTGGACCTGATATGAACGTAAATGCAGATGAATTACATAAATGTATGCCTGCATGTTTCTTTTTCTGTTTCAGGTAGAGATTCCAGTTGGGCGAGCCCTGATGGAGTACGAGGTCGTACTCAGCTTAAAGCAGTGGGGTATGTAGTGTACGGGGACTGTAATACCCGTCACTACCAAAGTGTCACTTGGTGTGCTGTCGTCCCTCCTTAATTATGGGGAAGTTGGTATATGTCATCTTTATAAATTGTCATGTAATGTAATGTTATGTATTTCCCTGTTACTATGACACTTGCATGTACAGGCCTGCTAGGGGTGTCATTCCAGCTTCTAGTCACTAGAGGGAGCTAGAGAGCCCTAGTTTATATAAGGCCCAGTCAGGGAAGGGAAAGTCAGTCTGAAGTCGGTCTAGAGTTGAGTCTAGAGTCTAGTCTAAGTGGGAGTCTGTGGTTGGAGACTAGACAATGTCAGAGACAAGTCCAGGCCTGAAGCCTGCGGTCCAGGAGAGGGTTTTACAGTCCCTGTAACCGGGTTCCAGATTCAAGGAGAAGGTTCCCCTCCTGAATTCCCATATGCCGAAACAGGAATACCTCAGTTAAAGAGCCTGAGGAAGCTGAGAGGGAGACAGAGGTAAAGCGCAGAGAAGCAAGAGGTACTCAAGATAACAGAGGAGGTACTTGATAGAGAGAGAACCAAGGATATACGCCAGAGTTAAGGTATTGGGCCTTGGAGAAGATTTTCTATGTTCCAGGATCAGTCAGAAATAGAGTGCAAGCTCCTGTACTGCAAGTCCTGTGTTTCACACTCTGAAGTCACCTTGCTTAATCTGTATTGCCTGCATCGACCGTATTGAAAAATCAACTGTATGCAAAGGAACTGTGCTTCCATTAATGTCTCTATATGGAAACTACTAAAGTTGGAGTTCTGTTTTAACATCACGTGGTTCCTCAGTTATTCCTGCTATCAGCAAACGGCGTGCCACCGTTTAATTGGCACTGGCATCACGAACATTTTCTACCATCACCTGCCCTTGCAGAGAGTCAGCCGTCTCAGGTTAGTGTCTATTGCACTACTACACCCAGAAACTCTATTAAACACAACTTGAGTACGCTGCATTTATTTACAGGACAACGTCATTATCTCCAGCGGCTGATCAGGCACACTAGAGACAACAAACGCACGTTCCTTTCATATATTGTTTTCTTAACAAATGCATCCACGCCAAGCCAATAAATCTGCGTCTTGCGCGGGGGCCCTAGCCCAATGCTTAGCACATGGACCATTCGCCGACGGAGACCTCTGCGCCCAGGAGCTGTGACAGGACATACACGGGAAGATATCCACTCCAATGGTTTACCCTGACACAGAGACATGGTGACAATACACAATATATTAAATACACATCCTAATAAAATTTCCACAACAGTTAAGATCAAAGCATATTCATGTGTTAGAACGGCCAAGTCAAAGTGCAGACCAAAATCCCATTGAGAATCTGTAGCAAAACTTAGAAATTGCTGTTCACAGACGCTCTCCATCCAATCTGACTGAGCGCGAGCAAAGAAGAATGGGCGAAAATGTCAGCCTCTAGATGTGCAACTCTGGTAGAGACATACCTCAAAAGACTTGCAGCTGTGATTGCAGCGAAAGCTAGTCCTACAAAGTATTGACAGATTTTTATTTACAAAAAATTTTAAAACCATGTATTATTTTCTTTTCACTTCACACATACTTGCTACTTTGTATTGGTCTATAACAGGGGTACTCAACTGGCGGACCGCGGTCCAAATACGGACCGCGGCCGCCAGTTGTCCGGACCACAGGCCATCCTTCAGAGCGCTGCTCCTCTCCTGCACACTGTGCCGTGCAGGAGGAGGAGCTTACCGGCGCACTTCCGCCTGTCCCACAGCGCAGTGAGACAGGGCTTCCTCCACATGTAAGCGCTCCTCCTCCTGCACACTCTGGCAGCTCTGCTCAATACAGCGGCGGGCACAGGAGATGATCGTTCTCAGCAGCGCAGGAGGAGTCTCTCCCTCCCCCCTGTGCTGCTGCTGCCCCCGCCGCTGCCAATAAGAAGAGGCAGGAGGAGGAGGGGAGGGGCTGTGGCCACTGCACCACCAATGAAGAAAACTGACCTGTAATACAAATACAGGAGGCGGGTGCCGGAATCAAATAGCCGGCACCCGACCTCTGTGACAGGGAGCTGCGATCAGCTGCAGTTGAGTTAACCCTTCAGGTGCGGTACCTGAGGGGTTAATTGTAGCTGATCGCAGCCCCCTGTCACAAAGGTCGGGTGCCGGCTATTTGATTCCGGCACCCGCCTCCTGTATTTGTATAAGAAACGTTGGTGGCGCAGTGCGCCCCCCCCCCCCCTTCCCCATTATAATAAACATTGATGGCGCAGTGCGCCCCCCCCTTCCCCATTATAATAAACATTGGTGGCGCAGTGCGCCCCCCCCCCCCCCTTCCCCATTATAATAAACATTGGTGGCTCAGTGGGAAGTGCCAATGAGGGTTAAAAATAATAAAAGAAAATTAACTCACCTCCTCCAGTTGATCGCGTAACTGCCGGTCTCCAGTTCTTACTTCTTTCTTCAGGACCTGTGGTGACCATGGTGATGGATCATGTGATGAGCTCAGTGATGTCACCACAGGTCCTGAAGAAAGAAGTAAGAACTGGAGACCGGCAGTTACGCGATCAACTGGAGGAGGTGAGTAAATTATTTTTTAACCCTCATTGGCACTGCCCACTGCGCCACCAATGTTTATTATACTGGGGTGATGGGGGGGCGCACTGCGCCACCAATGTTTATTATTTTGAGGGGGGGCGCACTGCGCCACCAATGTTTATTATTTTGAGGGGGGGCGCACTGCGCCACCAATGTTTATTATATTGGGGGGCACACTGCGCCACCAATGTTTATTATATTGAGGGGGGCGCACTGCGCCACCAATGTTTATTATACTGGGGTGATGGGGGGGCGCACTGCGCCACCAATGTTTATTATTTTGAGGGGGGGCGCACTGCGCCACCAATGTTTATTATATTGGGGGGCACACTGCGCCACCAATGTTTATTATACTGGGGTGATGGGGGGGCGCACTGCGCCACCAATGTTTATTATACTGGGGTGATGGGGGGGCGCACTGCGCCACCAATGTTTATTATTTTGAGGGGGGGCGCACTGCGCCACCAATGTTTATTATTTTGAGGGGGGGCGCACTGCGCCACCAATGTTTATTATATTGGGGGGCACACTGCGCCACCAATGTTTATTATATTGAGGGGGGCGCACTGCGCCACCAATGTTTATTATACTGGGGTGATGGGGGGGCGCACTGCGCCACCAATGTTTATTATTTTGAGGGGGGGCGCACTGCGCCACCAATGTTTATTATATTGGGGGGCACACTGCGCCACCAATGTTTATTATACTGGGGTGATGGGGGGGGTACACTGCGCCACCAATGTTTATTATACTGGGGTGATGGGGGGGCGCACTGCGCCACCAATGATTATTATTTTGAGGGGGGGCGCACTGCGCCACCAATGTTTATTATATTGAGGGGGCCGCCAGACGAAAAAGTCGGACATGTAGTACTTTTAGTCTGGCGGCCTCTCACCGTGCTGCGCCGTAACTCTGCCCCCATCCCCATTATAGTCGATGGGCACAGAGCAGCGGCACGGCGAAGTAGTGGCAAGATGGATCTGACAGGGTGAGCAGCCTGTCGGATCCATCCTGCTGCAAGTGTGAAAGTACCCTTACTAATGAGCGCTTCCATCATGGAACGCCCATTAGTACAGCCTTTACCTCCACCGCTACTTGTGCTAGTAAAAAAATATATATATTACGGCAGTGTTTCCCAACCAGTGTGCCTCCAGCTGTTGCAAAACTACAACTCCCAGAATGCCTGGACAGCCTTTGGCTGTGCGGGCATGCTGGGAGTTGTAGTTTTGCAACAGCTGGAGGCACACTGGTTGGGAAACACTGTATTACGGTACCTCCACCTCCATTTGCTCACGCTGTGGAGAACACTCCCTGCTGACTAGAAGCTCAGGACAGGACCTACAAGACGCCATCACGTTGGAGCACCGGTCCTGAGCTTGCAGTCAGCAGCGAATGTTCACCGCAGCCAGGTGAATGCTAATTTTTTATTTTTTTTTGCAAAAGCAGAGAAGGGGGGCACTGATGGGGGCAATACTCTTACTGGGGGCACTAATGTGGCCATTACTAATTCTGGGACTTACCCGGGGCGCTCCACTATAACATCAGAGCGCCCCACGCGCATGTATCACATGATCGCATGGCATCTTTACTGTTGGCGTTCAGCTCGGACCTTCACCTGACTGCAGACCCTGGTATGTGGACCTTTAATAAAACTAGTTGAGTACCCCTGGTCTATAACATAAAATCCCAATAAAATACATTTAAGTTTGTGGGTGTAA
This sequence comes from Bufo bufo, assembly GCF_905171765.1. NCBI lineage: Eukaryota > Metazoa > Chordata > Amphibia > Anura > Bufonidae > Bufo > Bufo bufo. The sequence goes on along the minus strand of NC_053390.1, from coordinate 786,556,853 downwards.
TGTGAAAAAAATTGGGAAAAGTTCAAGAGGTATGAATACTTTTCCAGGGCACTGTAAACCTGGTATTGGATACGAATAGGTGCTCCTGTCATGTAAATTCCAGATCTGTCTTGTTCCAGAATTTTATTTTTTTATGGTTGTCATCCAACGCTGATAATGATTACCGAGTACAAAAACATAGAAAGCATCCAGACCAATGGTTAGGAAACAGAAAAGGAAACTGACACTATTGCGGTGACAAGGGTCCCTGACTCATTATATTGCTCTGCACCCAAAGAATATCAGTTTCCATTTATTCCAGTTATCCTACTGGTCAAGGACAATCCTGTGTGCAGGTGACGAATCCACATAGAAACGTGAGCATGAGGCCCGGAATAGAAACCAGCACACTTCAAGGGACATTACCCTTGAGTAAGTTGACAACAAATACAGAAACTGGTAAGACTGGTCCATCATAGTACAGTACCAGAAGATCCTCCGCTGAGGTCAGCTTCTGATACAAGAAAGGGCCCAAATGGTCCAGTAGAAGCCCGTCACTTGCTGCTAGGGAGAATTCTTGTGAATATATTAATAATATGATTTGTGTGCATCATAATTTAAAAAGTAATTATAATAATATAAGTAGATGTGCACATGTTCTAGAGAAGTTGACTCAGAATCATTTCTTCTAGAGTGAGTAAGGTACACCTTATAGCTGGCATTACTTTAGCCTATACTGTACCCTCTGTTGTCACCCCCCTGGCATGCTGTACTGGCATGCTGTGTACATATTAATATATTAGACTGTGCCATACAGACAATAATATTGCCAACAACAATATTACCTTACTGTGACCAAATAAAGTAATCCAATAGCACTGGTATACACTTAAAGGGGTTGTGCAAGAATGGGGGTGGGTGCAAACCCCTCACTTGGTTGGACCTGTAAAGGGTCCTCCAGGCCTACGATGCTCCGCTAGGTTCCGTCACTGTAAACATCTGGTTTGACATCGTCACAGCCAATCGCTGGCTGCGGAGGAGACCGAATCCCCTTCCGTTATCTGACCATTTGTCATGATATAAGGGGAGCTGGTCAGAGATGCTGCCAGCGATTGGCTGCAGGCGATGTCAAACTGAATGTTTCCAGCGAGGGAGCACAGAGGAGCATCACAGGCCTGGAGGAGAAGGAGCGGGGAACCGGCGCTGGTAAGCAAATAATACATCCTTTCTTTACAGATCTGCCCAAGGTGGGAGGGGGGAAGGTTTTCCAAAAGCTCCCCTGTTCTTGCACAACTCCTTTAAATGGGTTGTCCGGCCTAGGAGCTGTTCTAGCAGGTGACTGATTAGGTCAATTATTGGCTACAGCAATCACGATACCAAGCAAGTTCCAATCCAACATGGCTGCGGACAGATGTGTTGTTTTTTAACTGGCCTCTGGCTCCAACCATTGGGGCAGGAGATAAAAACGACATCACCGGAGGAGACATACAGCGCGATGCAAGTCCATTTGTATCCAACATGATTAATCATTCATTAAAGTGCATATGCAAAAAGTTGATAAATATAATGAACATTGGACAATTACCCATACTGTGTCTCCTCCAGGATGGCGCCAACCCCTGCGCGCGTTTTGGCGTACCTTCGTCTGGGAGTGAATCATGTCTGTAATTAATTAATTACATGTTTTTAATCATGGCTGTAATTAATTTTTATAATATATTGTGAGTTTTGTAATGAAGGATATAATTTAGTATAAGCGGTCTGGCATTTTCTGTGTAGGTTATATATATTATGATGGCTGCCATAGGCTTAATCAATTACTTGGATAAGTAATCATCCCTTGGTTGGGGTATGTATCGGATGTTGCTCCAACCATTGGGGTTGTTGGCTCCTAGACAACCCCATTTATGATAAATCCTCTGGTGCCAGTTCATCTATGGTGCCCGCTTCTGCAGGGGTGCCCTCTGCGACCGCAAAAGCTGCACACCCTTAAAACTGGCTTTAATCCAGTCCCACACTGTACACAAACTCTCAAGGACCTTGTGACTGGTTTCTACATACATCTTGTAATTCCACTCCTACTTAGTTCCAACGTATGTGCTATGTACTATAGCTTCAGCATGGTAAGACTTATAATACAGTACCACAATGTATGCCCTGGCCAGGGAGGAGCGGATTAGAGGATGGCAGTGGTAGTGGCTCTGGCTGCAATGGATATTCACATAAATCACAGTGGCAGTCCTCACACCGATGCTCCCTAGGGCCAGGGCAGTGATAGGAGGTTGCACTCTTTCTTCTCTCGGGGAACACCCTGATAGTTGGGCTCCTGCCTTTGATGTTATGAGTTTGGTATGGGTGCAAGGCAGGAGATGTAGGTGCTGTGGCCGGCAAATGGTGCTGGAGTCAGTAACCAGGCCAGTTGTAGGAAACAGGCGAGTCTCTCTTTAATAAAGTGCAGAATGGCAGTTGTAGACCATCCAACTGTATTTTTCTGGTGATAACTTTTTTATTTTTCTGTTGAATTGTAATATTTAGTGACACCATTTTTCTTACATGTAACTTATTAATTAACATATATAATTTTTTTACTGTGTGGTAATGGTAGGGAAAAAAAGCTATTCCACTATTGTTTTTTGAACTTTAAATGTACAACGTTCACTTTGAGGGATATTCTATGGGTCAGTACTATGGGGTTGATCCATAATATGTATAGTTTTATTCGTTTTTTTTTACTACTTTTGCACAATAATAGCACATGTAAAAAAAAACAAAACATTTTTTTATGCTGTTGCATTTCAAGAGTCAAAACGTATTCATTTTTTCCGCTGATGTATCCAAATACTGGCTCGTTTTTAGCTGGACAAGATTTAGTTTTATTGGTACCAGGGGCGTAGCTATAGGGGGTGCAGAGGTAGCAGTCATTACCGGGCCCAGGAGCCTGAGGGGGCCCAAAGACCCTTGTGCCGCATAAGAAGACACCGGTATTATAGAAAGTGCATGCTGGTCAAGTTACACCTCTGGCTGGAGGGAAGGGGTTAGGTCAAGAATTTGGGTGCCGTTTCAATTTTTGCCTCAGGCAGCATGAAGGCAATGTGCTTCGCTGCTCCTGGCCACAAAGCACTGATGGAAGGGGGGCCCAAGCTGAACTCTTGCACCAGGGCCCATGAGCCTTTAGCTACGCCCCTGATTGGTACCATTTTTGGGGTACATGGGACTTACTGATTAACACGTATTTATTTTTTGGGGGAATAGGAACAATTTCGTTATGTTTTGCGTTCTTTTTTTTTAGGGGGGGGGGGGTTCACGGGGCAGTTTAAATAACATTATCTTTATTATATGTGTTGTGGAGAACAAAGCGCGATACCTTATATGTGTGCTTTTTCCCCACACTTTTACAAAATAAAACTGCTTTTTATGGAATTTTTTTTATTATTTATGTATTTTTGTTTATATAAACAAACTTATTAACCTTTATTTATTTTACTGTAATTACGGCAATAAATATACAGTCATAGCAGTCCTGGGGATCTTTATTAAGCTGCCATGGCAACACATCGAACACAATCGCAGGGGCCCAATGGGGCCCAATGGTGACAGTCACCATGCTGTAACTGCATAGATGCCACGGTTGCTATTGACTGCAGCATCTAGGGAGTTTTTCCAAGGTTCTCCTCTAGATAGGTAATCAGTATCTGATCAGTCGGGGTCTGACACCCGGGACCCCTGCCGATCAGCTGTTTTAGTAGGCAGCGGCGCTCGCAGCTGGCATCTGAAGTAACGCTGCAGTTAATGCTAGGCTCCCATTCTAATCTGGAGTGCTGAGTCAGTGCAGCCTCTGCAGGGTCACTTCAGTTCCTGCAGCCCGCTCCAGTAGCAGAACAGACTACACAGCCTGCACAGACAGAAACACGTACAGATTTTCTCTTGAAGTCAAACGGACAGGAAAATGTAAACGAAATGTGATTGGAAAGTGTGAGACTGTGTAGGGACACACCCCAACCGGTGAAACCCATCTGCACCTTCATTGGAAACTGCTAGTACAACACTCCTACTCCTTCTCCTACAAATAATAGTGGAATGGCACATCATAAAGTCATTAAAAAAGATTATCTGGAATTGTTATTACATGAGGAATGCAAGTACTTACTAAAACAGACTCTTTAAAGAGGACCTCTCACCTCTCCTAACATGTCAGTTTTAGTAACTACTTGCATTCCCCATGTAATAACAATTCTGTAGCTTTTGTTCTTATGACTATGTTGTGCCATTCCTTGATTATTCATTTCAATGACCTCTTGCACAATCTCAACCATATCTATAGAAAGTACAGTGGTAGCAGCCTGACCCTAGCCCAAATGTCCCTTTGCCAATTAGGAAGACACCGGTAGCAGGTGGGGGTTCCAGTCACAGATTTTTCACTGGGGGCCAGGAGTAGCAAGTTACACCCAGGGTTGCCAACCGTCCGTAGTTTCACGGACAGTCCGTAAAAACAGGGTGTTTTCTTCTGCCGTCCGTAGGGTCCAGCAGAAAAAAAGCCTGTCCGTGAATCTTCTTCTAAACTACTGGGGGGACTATTTGAACTACTGGGGGCACTACAGAGGGCTATCTAAACTTCTGGGGACACTATGGGGACTATCTGAACTACTGGAGCACTACAGGGGGCTATCTAAACTACTGGGGGCACTACAGGGGACTATCTAAACTACTGGGGGCACTATGGGGACCATCTGAACTACAGGGGGCTATCTAAACTACTGGGGGCACTACGGGGACTATCTGAACTACTGGGGGCACTACAGGGGGCTATCTAAACTACTGGAGCACTACAAGGGGCTATCTAAACTACTGGGAGCACTACAGGGGCTATCTAAACTACTGGGGACACTACTTTGGGCTATCTAAACTACTGGGGCACTACAGGGGGCTATCTAAACTACTGGGAGCACTACAAGGGGCTATCTAAACTACTGGGAGCACTACAGGGGCTATCTAAACTACTGGGGACACTACTTTGGGCTATCTAAACTACTGGAGACACTACTTTGGGCTATCTAAACTACTGGGGCACTACAGGGGGCTATCTAAATTACTGGGGGCACTAGAGGGGACCGTTTAAGCAACTGGGGGCACTAGAGGGGACCGTTTAAGCTACTGGGGGTATTATAATTACTGGGGGCACTATAAGGGTTATTATAATTACTGGGGCCGCTATAAGGGGTATTATAATTACTGGGAGCATTATAGAGGGGCATTATTATTTCTGGGAGTACTACTGGAGGCACTATGGGAAAAATTATTTCTATTATGGAGAATTATTACTACTACCAGGGGTACTATTGGGGGTGTTACTATTATTTGGTACAATATGGAGGGCACTACAGCTAAAAGGGATACTCATGGAGCATAATCACTATTGGGGCACTATTACTAATGAGGGCACTCTGGGAGAGAATTATTAGTATTAGTGGGACTTTGGGGAGAACTGTTACTATAGGGGGCCAAATTCTACAGTATAATATCTGGGGACATTGGGGAGCACAGTGGGCACAGTATTGGGGGTACAGTAGCAGCAGGATAACACTGTTGGGGCACCAGGAGGAGGACTATCATGAAGTACAATGTGTTGCGAGAAAACAATATCAGAATGGCTTGGATATTAAAAACATTCCAAAATTATTACCACATAAAGTGACAAATGTCAAGTTTCCAAAAAACAGCCTGGTCCTTAAGGTGAAAAATGGCAGGGTCCTGAAGGTGTTAAGGGCTCATTCAGAGGACCGTATCTGTTTTGTGGTCTGCAAAATGTGGATCTGCAAAACATGGATACTGGCCCTCAGGCTTGAGCGAATCGAGCTCCGGATCATAGATTCGAAGTCGATTCATTTAAAAACTTTGATGTTAAAGCTGTTTCTGTCCAGCATGAAAATGCATGGGCTCGGTGGAGCCTAACTTCTTCTTGCCTAAAGTTGAGTGAGACTACTGTATTCCTATCTATGTATTTAAAAAACATTTTAAAATAGGAATCCGAAGTGGGCTTTGGTACCAAGGTACCAGACAGTGTGCGTTCTGCATTTTGCGGAACGGAATGCCCAGCCCTATGATAGCAATGCCTATTCTCATCTGCAAAAACAGACAAGAATAGGACAATATTCTATCTTTTTTGCAGGCCCGCGGAATGGAAGTATAGATGCAGACAGCACACGGTGTCCAAATATGCAAAAAGAAAGAAAGAGTCGGGCGGAACTGCTTAGATTCCAGGCATATACATAAACCAGCAATCTTATGTACCCGTGTAGTTATACCATCCGTGGTGCTCAGCCAAAATATAGTCCTCAATAATTCTCAAGTAGTAGAGTAAAATGTCAAGCGGCACTCACACGGTGTGCTGTCTGCATCTTTTGCGTCCCGATTGAAATGAATGGGTCCGCATCCGTTCCAGCAAAACTGCGGTCGTCTGAAACATTTGTCATACATACATGTACATGAACATTGTACCTTTTTTGTGGGGAATAAAAGTATGGCGACTTTTTGCTGTAAAGGTGTTGTTATACATGCATTTCATTTTTGCTACTTACACTCCTGTTTAAATTTTCTTACACTAGGTGGTGGCGGCCCCATCATATTTTGCTATGGGGCCCTATTAATTAGTTATGCCCCCCCATACTTTTGGAGGCAGTATGTCCAAAATGAAAACACTTTATCACTTTGAGGCAGGGCCTCCTGTGGAGCCTGTTTCCTCTACCAACTACCCATCACCTGGACAGCAAATGGGCAGGCATTAAATCATAACTCCTCATATTCCTCACAGATGCCTATTGTAACTTTTGAATGGAGAGCACCTGGACTGAACGCTGACCCATTAAAGGGCCTGGTTAGCTAGAGTTTGGGAGAAGGGTGGCCTCCCAACTCCATCTACTCAATCCACCTATGTTGTGGAGAGAAGCAGTTAATTCGGTAGCAGCCACACCTGGGAGATCTCACTAAAAGAGGGCTAAGCTCTCCCTTCAAGGCTATGGTATGAACTATTACTTGTGTTTGGGCAGGGGTCAAGTCCTGGGAAAAAAAGGGTGGGAACTCACCCAAGATCCACTGGAGGGGTCAAGTCCTGGGAATATTCAGTGCAACATTTATTGTAAAGTGCCAGTTTACACAAACAACTGCAAAATTAACATGAAATAAACAAATATACACTGCTCAAAAAAATAAAGGGAACACAAAAATAACACATCCTAGATCTGAGTTAATTAAATATTCTTCTGAAATACTTTGTTCTTTACATAGTTGAATGTGCTGACAACAAAATCACACAAAAATAAAAAAATGGAAATTAAATTTTTCAACCCATGGAGGTCTGGATTTGGAGTCACACTCAAAATTAAAGTGGAAAAACACACTACGGGCTGATCCAACTTTGATGTAATGTCCTTAAAACAAGTCAAATTGAGGCTCAGTAGTGTGTGTGGCCTCCACGTGCCTGTATGACCTCCCTACAACGCCTGTGCATGCTCCTGATGAAGTGGCGGACGGTCTCCTGAAGGATCTCCTTCCAGACCTGGACTAAAGCATCTGCCAACTCCTGGACAGTCTGTGGTGCAACGTGACGGATAGAGCGAGACATGATGTCCCAGATGTGCTCAATTGGATTCAGGTCTGGGGAACGGGCGGGCCAGTCCATAGCATCAATGCCTTCGTCTTGCAGGAACTGCTGACACACTCCAGCCACATGAGGTCTAGCATTGTCTTGCATTAGGAGGAACCCAGGGCCAACCGCACCAGCATATGGTCTCACAAGGGGTCTGAGGATCTCATCTCGGTACCTAATGGCAGTCAGGCTACCTCTGGCGAGCACATGGAGGGCTGTGCGGCCCTCCAAAGAAATGCCACCCCACACCATTACTTACCCAATGCCAAACCGGTCATGCTGGAGGATGTTGCAGGCAGCAGAACGTTCTCCACGGCGTCTCCAGACTCTGTCACGTCTGTCACATGTGCTCAGTGTGAACCTGCTTTCATCTGTGAAGAGCACAGGGCGCCAGTGGCGAATTTGCCAATCTTGGAGTTCTCTGGCAAATGCCAAACGTCCTGCACGGTGTTGGGCTGTAAGCACAACCCCCACCTGTGGACGTCGGGCCCTCATATCATCCTCATGGAGTCTGTTTCTGACCGTTTGAGCAGACACATGCACATTTGTGGCCTGCTGGAGGTCATTTTGCAGGGCTCTGGCAGTACTCCTCCTTGCACAAAGGCGGAGGTAGCGGTCATGCTGCTGGGTTGTTGCCCTCCTACGGCCTCCTCCACATCTCCTGATGTACTGGCCTGTCTCCTGGTAGCGCCTCCATGCTCTGGACACTACGCTGACAGACACAGCAAACCTTCTTGCCACAGCTCGCATTGATGTGCCATCCTGGATAAGCTGCACTACCTGAGCCCCTTGTGTGGGTTGTAGACTCCGTCTCATGGTACCACTAGAGTGAAAGCACCGCCAGCATTCAAAAGTGACCAAAACATCAGCCAGGAAGCATAGGAACTGAGAAGTGGTCTGTGTTCACCACCTGCAGAACCACTCCTTTATTGGGGGTGTCCTGCTAATTGCCTATAATTTCCACCTGTTGTCTATCCCATTTGCACAACAGCATGTGAAATTGATTGTCACTCAGTGTTGCTTCCTAAGTGGACAGTTTGATTTCACAGAAGTGTGATTGACTTGGAGTTGCAGTGTGTTGTTTAAGTGTTCCCTTTATTTTTTTGAGCAGTGTATATAGGGACCCGCACCTATCAGACAATGGGGGCATATCCTAGCGATATGCCCCCATTGTCTGAGATTAGAAAACCCCTTTAAAATACAATACATGTGAATGGGCTTTTGAAAGCTACGTGTAGCGGAAAAAATAAAAAAGCACAGAAAATCTAGCATGCTGTAATTTGTGTCGCTGCGGACTGAGCCAAATGTACACATTGTGATCAAAACAAAACAAAAACTCCCCTTATATATAATTTACTTACAGTTCTGAAGACTCAGGGGTGCTGGCTGGTTTTGCCACAGGGGTGCTGGCTGGCTTAGCCTCAGGGGTGCTGACAGGCTTGGCCTCAGGGGTGCTGACAGGCTTGGCCGAGCAGAAGAAGTGTGGGACTGTGAGGCCTTTTTTCTCCAAGCTGCTCCGGATCAGTGCTTTAGGCAGCTGGGCTCAGGGCTGGAAGTGGGCACCGCACAATAAGAAAAAAAAAAATTTCATTACACCTCAGGTCAGACCACCAATCAGACCCCCAATGTTAATAAGACCCCAATAAGACCTCAGATCAGAACCCAATAAGAATGATCCCCAATCAGACCTCAGATAAGAGCCCTATGCCTCATAGCAGCCCCCAGTGCCTCTCCATCAGCCCCCAGTGCCTCTCCATCAGCCCCCAGTGCCTCTCCATCAGCCCCCAGTGCCTCTCCATCAGCCCCCCAGTGCCTCTACATTAGCCTCTAGTGCCTCTACATTAGCCCCCAGTGCCTCATAACAGCCCCCCAGTGCCTCTCATCAGCCCCCAGTGCCTCTCATCAGCCCCCAGTACCTCTCATCAGCCCCCCAGTACCTCTCATCAGCCCCCCAGTACCTCTCATCATCCCCCAGTACCTCTTATCAGCCCCCCAGTACCTCTCATCAGCCCCCCAGTACCTCTCATGAGCCCCCCAGTACCTCTCATCAGCCCCCCAGTACCTCTCATCAGCCCCCCAGTGCCTCTATATCAGCCCCCAGCAGATCTCATCAGCCCTCAGTGCCTCTATATTAGCCCCCAGTGCCTCTCATCAGTCCCCAGTACCTCTCATCAGCCCCCAGTGCCTCTATATCAGCCCTTAGCAGATCTCATCAGCCCACAGTGCCTCTCACTCATCAGCCCCCAGTGCCTCTATATCAGCCCCCCAGTGCCTCTATATCAGCCCCCAGCAGATCTCATCAGCCCCAGTGCCTCTAATCTGCCCCTAGTGCCTCTATCAGCCCCCAGTGCCTGTAATCAGCCCCCAGTGCCTCTAATCTGCCCCTAGTGTCTCTAATCAGCCCCCAGTGCCTCTAATATGCCCCTAGTGCCTCTAATCAGCCCCCAGTCCTCTATATCAGCCCCCAGAGCCTCTCCATTAGCCGCCCAGTGCCTCTTACCAGCCCCCAGGGCCCCATTAACTAGCGCCCAGTGCTGCCCCATCCACCAGCCCCGAGTGCCCCCTCCACCAGCCTCCAGTCAGTGCCTCTCCATTCAGCCTATAGTATAAAATACACTTACACTTACCTCTCCTGCTCCTGGACACAGACGCTCCTCTTCTACTGCTGTAGGCTGCGCACGGAGTGACGTCACAGAGCGACTCACTCGGCTCCTGTGCGCAGCCCTCACAGCCGACAGCCGAGGACCAGGAAGGCGGCGGTGAGTACAAAGCCTTCACCGCTTCCTCCTGGTCCTTTTGCCCTGAAAGGGAACGGCGTTCCTGCCATGAAAAAAGTGCAGGAACACCGTTCCCACGCGTTCCCTCTCTACTCGACCCCTGTGTTCTGGGGATACTGGGTAATAGAATCAGGTCTTGATAGTGAGGGAAAACTACTGTGTAGATAGTGGGCAGACAGCCTTGGACTTACTTCTGTGTATTTTAGCTGTGGTGTGTTGTCATGGACGTTCCCGCGACAGGTGGCAGGAGATCGGTGAGACTGGCAACACGTGGTTTGATCTGACATGTTTTCCGTTTGGATCAAATGACGTCTCTGATGTTTCTGGTGCTTGCACACCTTATTTTCCCAGGTGTGGCTATTATGGTCATTTAACCTTCGCTATTTATTGTTGTTTCTCCCACTATGCTATGCAGTTTATATCTTCTGTTGGAGTTGTGGATAGCTGGTGTGTGGATCTTAGCTGAGTTCCTGGTGCTGCCATAGCCACTTGAAGTTGTGTTTTCTTTCTCTTTTTTTATTTTATTTGGGTTATTTTGTGTGTTGCATTTCCCTGTAATTTGTATTAAGGCCTGAGGGAGACTCCTGTTCGCCCTTCTTTTGGAGGAACAGGTTGTCTTAGTCCTGACATTAGTACCAGGGTCCTATAGGGTGAGTTAGGACACTAGGTATTCCTGTGTATGAACTCACCTACCTCTGGGGTCTGTTCATACTGGTAGTTAGTCAGGACTTTGATTAGGGTTTTACTAGGAGGTGTCCATCTCCTTTCCCTAGTTTCCAGGCCTTATTCTCTCACCCCTTTCTCTATTATGTTCGCTGTGATGTTTCCCTCCCACACCCGAACGTGACATTATAGACCGCCAAAACCGTTATTTTTTTGCTTATTTCAGTACAGCTATGGATCCTATTGCTGCACTGGCCAGACAGCTGCAGAGGCTGTCTTTGGAGGTAGCACGACCGTCTCACAGATCCAGAGACCACAGGCTGCTGGTCCTAGTGGTGGTGGTGGTTACCAGGCCTGTCTCGAACCTAAAGTTGCCCTCCCAGACAGATTCTCTCAGGGAAGTAAAAATTTTATTTTGTTTAGGGAGACGTGCAAATTGTATTTTAGGCTATGTCCACACTTATCTGGGGATGTGATTCAGAGAGTTAGTGTGGTTATTTTGTTGCTTAAAGGGGACACTCAGTCATGGGCTTTTTCTCTGCCAACCGGAACGCAGTCTCTCCGGTCGGTGGATGAATTTTTCAAAGCTCTGGATCTCATCTATGACGACCCGGACCCGAACGTTCTGCTGAGATCTATTGCTCTGAGTTTAGGAGGTGGGCTACGGATACTGAGTGGAACTATCCGGCTCTCCGTAGTCAGTTTTGTCAGGGACGATTTGGCCTTTCATGAGAATCCTGAGTCTCTGGAAGCCGCTATGTCTCTTGCAGTACGCATTGATAGATGCCTGAGAGAGAGAGATCTAGGGGCCCCTGCTCTCAGGATGTACTATCCCATAACGCAGGGATGCCCAACCTGCGGCACTCCAGCTGTTGCAAAACTACAACTTCCAGCATGCATGGACAGCCTACAGCTATTAGGGCATGCTGGGAGTTGTAGTTTTGCAACAGCTGGAGGGCCACAGGTTGAGCATGCCTGACATAACGTATCGTCTTCCTCTGACACTTTGGGTGAAGATACTCCTGGGTTTATGTCTGGGGACGAACCCATGCAATTAGGGGGAGCTACTCCTCGATCTGCTTTTAAGCGTATTAGTCGTAGGAAGGGAGTGTGTTTTTTCTGCGGACAAAAGGGACATTTTATCAGAGTATGTCCATGCATTCAGCGCCAAAAAGAAAAAAAAAAAGCGGACGTCTAATTCCCATCTGACTCTTGGAGGGGTGAGAGGAGAGTCAGAGAACGTGCATTTGTCTTTGACTGGTAGTACCCGATTTCTCCTGACTGCCGAGGTGGCGCTAGAGTCCAAGACTGTGGGGATTGAGGTGTTTATCGACAGTGGGGCAGGGGTGAACCTGATTGATGCTCAGTCCGTCCGTATGCACGGGTTGTCCCCAAGTGCATTAGAGAAAAACATTTCCATTTTTGCTATTGATTCTGCACCTCCAAGGCCCCTTGCAGATGAGCGTTTCCAGATTAGGTCTGGATGCGTTGCGAATGCGTTCAGTGAAAAATGCGCGATTTCACAAGCAAAGTCATTCAGTTTTGCCCGCGATTGCATTCATTTGTTCAGTTTTTATCGCGCGGGTGCAATGCGATTGAATGCGTTTTGCACGCTCGTGATAAAAAACTGAAGGTATACAAACAACATCTCTTAGCAACCATCCATGAAAAACACTTGCTTACGGATGCGATGCGATTTTAACACAGCCCCATTCACTTCTATGGGGCCAGCGTTGCGTGAAAAAACGCAGAATATAGAGCATGCTGCGATTTTCACACAACGCACAAGTAATGCGTGAAAACCAACACACATGTACAGTACACAGCCCCATTGAAATGAATGGGTCCGGATTCTGTGCGGGAGCAATGCGTTCGCATCACACATTGCACCTGTGCGGAATACTCGCTCGTCTGCAAGGGGCCTAACTCAGAAGTGTTTATCTCAGATGGTGAATGACATCCGATTAGGAGTGGGTGACTTTCATCAGGCATTCATCTCATGTTTTGTGTTGGAGGGTCTCCCTGCTTTGTTGGTTCTGGGTTTACCATGGTTAAGCAAGCACAATCCAACCATTGATTGGCAAGCTAGACAGATTCTGGATTGGGGTGATTATTGCATTGACAATTGTCTGAATACATCTTTTTCTGCTTTAACCACTAAAACATTACCCTCTTTTATATCTGATTTTGCCAATGTATTTTCTGAAAGTGGATGCCAGGATTTACCTCCGCATCGGGAATATGATTGTCCTATCAACAATATTCCTGGAGCTAAGTTGCCCAAATCTAGGTTGTATAACCTTTCTGGACCCAAAAGAACAGCCATGAGAGTTTGGCTAAAGGACACATAAGACCTTCCAAATCTCCAGTGGCCGCAGGTTTTTTCTTTCTGCAACGTCCGACAGCGGCAAAGGGTCCCTTTAAGAAATATTCGTGAGGCCAGTTGCAGTGAAGCAACAACGGGGCAGAGTCCCTTTAAGAAATGGTGTTGGTGGTGGTACCCAGGTGTAGGAATGGGCAAGTGGTGTAGGGTGGCCTACAATGTCCCTTACTGTTTTTCTGTGTCACGGTGCTCCTACCTGGATACGCTGGACCCCAGGCGTTGTCTTCAGAAGAAGCAAATAAGGGGGGTAGTTAACTTGGGGATGAAGAATAAATTGAGTCCAGACCTTTTGATGAAGTTCAATAACAGCTTTACTTGGCATAAACATTTCTTCAAATGGGTTACAGACTTTGTCTTGATTCCAGCAGGCTTTAGCATTAAAACTCTTGCAGGCAAACTTGTCTCTGCTACATCTGTTGCTCTCTGGCTCTGCTGTACTAACAGGGTAGCTGTATAACTTGGCTTTGTGGCCTCCACATCCAGCAGAGGTAATGGTGCTCTAGCTGGCTTGGCTTGGCCTGGGCACGTCCAGCAGAGACGTGCCCAGCATTTGCTTCCTTCCCCTAGCAGGGGGTAAGCTAGACTGCTCTAGAAACTGGTCCACACCCTTCCTGCAGGAAGTGGGACTCGTCCACTCCTCCACAGAGGGGGGTGTTGAATGGAATGGAAAGCTCCATTCTATGTAACTATAGCTCTGCCATATTTTCCCCAAGATGTCGTTTGTATTCTCAGTTTCTATTGGTTGCTTTTTATTTTTGGTGAATTTCCCGCCTCTACATCACCTCTTGTATTTCCATTTTTTCGAACCTTTTAAAAATCCTGTTTTATAGTTTTTTTTAGTAATAGCTTTTTTCCTACTACTATCTACTGTAATTTCTCCTTGTTTTATTGTCCCACCAATTGCTCCCCCTTTATAGTTTTCTTGTATTACTTTACTTCTTTCTCCCTTTTCGTTGTCTTTCCCCCTTCTGCAGATGGTACTATATGTGATAGCTGGTGAGTTTGGTTTTTGATCCGGTGTCTCTACTATTTTCTCTATTTTTTTTCTCTCTTTTATTGTTTCATCTTCTCTTTTTTCGGGCTCCTCTGCAGTACAATTAAGGGGGCTAATAGATGCATAGGAACACAAAATAGCCAGGGAAAACAGGGTAAAAAAGGTCAATCATGTGGTTTCTACCCTTGGAAAAAATGCATGGGATGTAAGAAATCACGGGACAATAAAATTAAAACCAAGTAAAGGGGGTTGGGTGCGCTCACCTGCTGATATATCGTAGTTGAAGCACGGATTGCCGTCAGGAACCGGATGGAAACTTTTTCAATGTGGAACAAAGGAAGGATAATCCAGCTTCATATCAAACGTGGCAGCTTTATTGTTCAAAGTAGTGCATTTTAATGCACTGCTTTGAACAATAAAGCTGCCACGTTTGATATGAATGTGGATTATCCTTCCTTTGTTCCACATAAAATTATAACACATGTACAAAGCACAGTAGGTTCATATAGGCAGGACATAAAGCAATTTATAATCTGCTACAGTAGCGGTATAATATATGTAATAATCTGCCCTTGCAACAAAGTGTATGTTGGCCGCATAAAGAGACAATTGAAAATAAAGAATAGGGGAGCATGTATATAATATATATTGAAAACATGAAGGACATCCTTTGTCACGCCACTACAGAGAAAAACATAATGGGAATTTTATTGGCTCAAATTTTTGTGGAGTGGAAATGGTTAAGAAGAATAAAAGGGGTGGAGATTTTGTAAAAGAAATTTCTAGAGTTGAATCAAAATGGATTTGTAATATAGATTCCTTGATACCAAACGGCCTGAATGCTGAGACTTTTTGCGTTTGAGTAAGGCAGCACTGTAGGGGTTAAAGAGGAGCATCTATGGAGCGCTAAAATAGAGAGCACTAGAAGAGGCCTGTAATACTCCCTGAGGAAGAACAGCGTCTGTCCGAAACGCGTTGGTGGTTTTTTGGCACCTGCAGCATCTCATAGCTGCAGGAGTGACGTCACTAGTGCGTCAGGAAAGCGCAAATAGCCTACTCCTATTTTCACAGCATCGCGTCACCGGCTGGGGCGCATGCTGTCAACCTGAAAGAACTACCTACTAGCGGTGAGAGCCAGGACTTGTAATAAGAAGATATGCACTCCAGCACAGAAGCGCCGTTTGGAAAGCAAACTCTGTAGAAGCGTGCGGCACGGCGGGGAAGATATTCTGTAAGGTAACATCAGCATTTTTCTCCTTTCCCGCCCTTTACTTTACTTTTCCTCGTGCGCGGTATCATGAATGGAATATGACTGTTAATACCCCAGAGGGTCACTTTGAGAACCTGGTCATGCCTTTTGGGTTGACCAATGCTCCTGCAGTTTTCCAGCATTTTGTGAATGCCATCTTCCTCACCTTCTGGGGAGGTTTGTTGTCGTGTATTTGACATACTAATTTATTCTCCAGACGTGGAGACTCATCAGGATCACATTATACAGGTGTTACAGATCCTAAGAGATAATAAATTGTATGCAAAATTAGAGAAATGTGTTTTTGCTGTACAGGAGCTGCAATTCTTGGACTACCTGCTGTCATCTTCAGGTTTTCAAATGGATTCAGAGAAAGTCCGTGCTGTATTGGACTGGAATCGACCCGAAAATCTGAAGGCTCTTATGCGGTTTTTGGGGTTCACCAACTATTACTGAAAATGTATTCAGAACTATTCGACAGTGGTGAAAACCTTAACTGACATGACTGAGAAAAGGATGGATGTTTCAGTGTGCTCTGATTCGGCGTTGCAAGCCTTTTCTGCGATTAAGGAATGCTTCTCTTCTGCCCCTATATTGGTGCAGCCGGATGTGTCGCAACCTTTCATTGTGGAAGTTGACGCGTCCGAGGTGGGGGTAGGAGCAGTCTTATCGCAGGGCCCGTCACCTGGAAAATGGCGCCCATGTGCATTTTTCTCTAAAAAACTTTCTGCCGCAGAGATAAATTATGATGTGGGCAACAGAGAGTTGCTGGCCATTAAGTTGGCTTTTGAGGAATGGCATCATTGGTTGGAAGGGGCGCTTCATCCGATCACTGTGTTCACAGATCACAAAAATCTGGCTTAAATGGAGTTGGCTAAATGACTGAACCCGAGGCAGGTCAGATGGTCTTTGTTTTTCACCAGATTCAATTTCATTGTCACTTATCGTCCTGGGTTTAAGAACGTCAAGGCAGAGGTGAAAGTGTTAGAGGCTCAGGAGGACGCACCGGAGTCTTGCCCCTCTGGAAAATTGTTTGTTCCATCAGAATTGCATCATAAGGTGTTTGAGGAACATCACTGTATGGTTCTTACGGGACACCCTGGGAGTAGATCCACTGCCGACCTCATCTCTCGTAGATTCTGTAGGCCAGGGTTGCGTAAGTGTGTTGAGGACTATGTGTCGGTCTGTAGTATCTGTACACACGCGCTAAGGTGACACATACTCGACCTTCTGGATCTCTGCTTCCGTTGCCCATACCATCCAGACCATGGACTCACTTGTCTATGGCTTTTATTACTGATCTGCATAATTCGTCTGGAAAATGTCACAGGTAACCACCCTTAAAACCTAACTTTTAATATCTATCTAAAATATATTTATTTTAGATAGATATTAAAAGTTAAGTTTTAAGGGTGGTTACCTGTGACATTGTTAATTGGAATTTGCCACCCCAAACACATAAGACCTGCAGACGGGTTATTGTCTAAACTGTGAAACTCCTAATTCGTCTGGAATTCGTCTAATTATTCTGGTGGTATTTGATTGTTTTAGTAAAATTGTGCACTTTATAGCATTGCCTGGCCTACCAAATGCTAAAACACTTGCGCAAATGTTTGTTGACAACATTGTGAAACTTCATGGCATTCCCTCTGATGTGGTCTCGGATCGTAGGACGTTTTTGTCCAGATTCTGGAAGGCGTTCTGTACTCGGCTGAGGGTACAACTGTCTTTTTCTTCTGCTTTTCATCCTCAGACGAATGGACAGACGGAGCGCACTAATCAGAGTCTGGAGACTTACTTGAGATGTTCTGTCTCTGAGAACTAGGAGGAATGGTCCTCATTTTTGTCTTTGGCAGAGTTTGCCATAAACAATCGTAGACAGGAGTCCACTGGTAAGTTGCCATTTTTTGGGGGCATACGGGTTTCACCCACAATTTGGCACATTCTCTGGTTCGGATACTTCCGGGATCCATGAGGAGGAACGTTTTTCGTCATCATTGTCTTCCATATGGCGGAAAATTCTAAATAACTTAGGTCCAGACCTAAGTGTGGGCGATTTTGTGTGGCTGTCCACAAGAAATATTAATTTAAAGGTTCCTTCTTGGAAGTTGGATCCAAGATTTTTTGGTCCATATAAGATCACTGCCATTATTAATCCTGTAGCTTTTCGTCTTGAACTTCACAAATCTTTGTTGAAGAGATATGTTGAACCTTTGGAGTCGTCCCCCTTGCCACCTGCTCCTGTCATGGTAGACGGCAGTTTGGAATTCCAAATCGCCAAGATTATTGACCCTCGAGTTCTCCGTAGATCTCTTCAGTATCTTGTTCACTGGAAGGGTTATGGAACAGAGGAGAGGATGTGGGTATCGGCATCTGATATATCATTTGGTGAAAGCCTTTCACAGGTCTCATCCGGATAAGGTTGTTCCTTGGTGCCCGGAGGTCACCCGTAGAAGGGTGGGGGGGTACTGTCACGGACGTTCCTGCAACAGGTGGCAGGAGATCGATGAGACTGGCAACACGTGGTTGGATCTAACATATTTTCCATTTGGATCAAATGACGTCTGTGTTGTTTCTGGTGCTTGCCACACCTTCTTTCCCCAGGTGTGGCTATTATAGTCATTTAACCTTCTCTATTTATTGTTGTTTCTCCCACTATGCTATGCAGTTTCTAGCTTCTGTTGGAGTTGTGGATAGCTGGTGTGTGGATCTCAGCTGAGTTCCTGGTGCTACCATAGCCACTTGAAGTTAAGTGTTTTCTTTCCTTTTTGTATTTTGCATTGGGTTATTTTGTGTGTTGCATTTCCCTGACATTTGTATTAAGGTCTGAGGGAGACTCCTGTTCGACCTTCCTTTTGGAGGAACAGGTTGTCTCAGTCCTGACATTAGTACCAGGGTCCTATAGGGTGAGTTAGGACACTAGGTATTCCTGTGTATGAACTCGCCTACCTCTGGGGTCTCAGGTGTCCATCTCCTTTCCCTAGTTTCCAGGCCTTATTCCCTCACCCCTTTCCCTCCTATGTTCGGTGTGGTGTTTCCCTCCCACACCCGAATGTGACATGTGTACACCGTGATTTGACCACGTTTGCCAGGTGGACTATGAATAAAAGTTGAACCCAAATATACTGTGTTGGCTTCTTGTTGTTACAACTCCAATAGCAGCTGTTTAAAAATATTCAGTGAGTATCCTCTTGTGGTGGCTACCAACCACAAGACTTTTTTAAAGTTAGTTCTGTGAAGAGAAGCTATATGGTAGTCCTATTTATAAACTCTGTTGGCACTCTTTAAGACTGGGCACTCTGCTGGCACTCTTTATGGCTGGTCAGTCCACTAGCACTTCATAATTGGGCTCTTGGCTTGCACTCTTTATGACTGGGCACTCTGCTAGTATTTATGGTTGAGTTCTCTGCTGGCACTCTTTATGGTTGAGCACTTTGTTGTCACTCAGGATTGTTGGAAACTCAGCTGGCACTGTTTATTAATAGTGTTGATCACGAATATTCGAATTTCAAATTTTTATCGCGAATATAGGTAATTCGAAAATTCGCGAATATTTAGAATATAGTGATATATATTCGTAATTTCGAATATTCGAGTTTTTTTTATTGCAAATTTTCATAATGCAGATTTTTATCGCGAATTTTTCAATTGCCGAGTAAAAACATGATTCCTCCCTGCTTCTTGCTTGTGGGCCAATGACTCATTGGCCCACAAGCAAGAAGCAGGGATGAATCATGACTTTAAATGGGAAAAATTATGAATATTCAAAAAAACTAATATATAGCACTATATCGAATATATTTGTTTTTTCGAATATTCGTAATATTCTAAAACAAGAATATATAGCAATATAGCGAATATTCGAAAAAAAAACTAATATAGAGCAATTTAGCTAATATAGTGCTATAATCTTCATTGTCTAATAGTTGCAATTTTTTTCTCATCTGAAGTTCAGATTGGAAAAAAATTACAACTATAGGAAAAAAAGATTATAGCACTATATTAGCTAAATTGCTCTACATTTGCTTTTTTTTCCAATATTGGCTGTATTGCTATATATTCTTGTTTTAGAATATTATGACTATTCGAAAAAACAAATATATTCGATATAGTGCTATGACTCATTGGCCCACAAGCAAGAAGCAGGGAGGAATCATGTTTTTGCTCGGCAATTGAAAAATTTGCGCTAAAAATTTGTATTACGGAAATTCGCATACTACGCGATCATTACCTTGTCGATTTTTCGAGTAAAAAAATCGTACAATATCACGAATATTCGAATTTGCAAATATTCTCCGAATATTCTACAAAATATTCCCGAAATATCGCGAATTCGAATATGACTACTGCCGCTCATCACTATTTATGATTGTGCAGTCTGCTGGCACTGTTTATGGTTGGGTAGTCTAATGAACTCAATGACAGAGAAATGTCTGTTTGATGTTAAAGTCTCCAGGAAGTGATGGCCCCAAGAGACAATGGAGTAACAGGGCTGATAATACAGTGTCACTTTCCTGCCTTATTTAGGCCGCCATCAGTATAATAGAGATGTCATCTACTTAAAGGGAACCTGTCACCTCCAAAAAACATCCCAAGCCGCCAGCAGTACCTGAGAGTAGCCAGCAGCGTGTTTCCGACAATCATTTTCTACTTGAAGGCAGATGAAGCAAAAGCTCAGAAAACGTTCTTCTATCCCCTGCTGGCGCCAGGGGCGTTGCTAGGGTCTGAAAACATCCGGGGCACAAGCCCATTGTATCACGCCCCTGTGAAACCACCCCCCCACCCCATGAAGCCACGCCCCCATGGGCCTTTCCAGTAGTTATTAACCCCATTCAGCAGTCCCCCATTCACAGTAGTTATTAACCCTTTTCAGCAGTCCTCCCTTCACAGTAGTTATTAACCCCTTTCAGCAGTGCCCCCTTCACAGTAGTTATTAACCCTTTTCAGCAGTCCTCCCTTTACAGTAGTTATTAACCCTTTTCAGCAGTCCTCCCTTCACAGTAGTTATTAACCCTTTTCAGCAGTCCTCCCTTCACAGTAGTTATTAACCCTTTTCAGCAGTCCTCCCTTCACAGAAGTTATTAACCCCTTTCAGCAGTCCCCCCTTCAGTGAATGGAGGACTGCTGAAAGGGGTTAATAACTACTGTGAAGGGCCTAGCCGTCTGGGCAACCCCACAGATCATCCCCTCAGTAATCCGTATCCTGCAGTAACTGAACTTTAAATCAGCGCTCATCTCATTGCTCTCTTGACTTAGACACTCAGCTCCAGTAACATGCAGTGAGGGCGGCGCTCACTCACTGACGTCACGCGCCTGCGCCGCCTAGTGGGAGGAGCAGGCGCGTGACGTCAGTGAGCGAGCGCTGCCTGCACTGCATGTTTCCGGAGCTGAGTGTGTAAGATAGTAATGAGATTATAAGCGCTGTTTTAAAGTTCAGTTACTGCAGGATACGGATTAGGATGGCGGGGCTGCGCAGCGCAAGAGAGTCAGAGCGGCCGGCCCTGCCAGCCAGGGGCGTAGCTAGAACTGACTGGGCCCCACAGCAAAATTTTGTATGGCCCCCCCCCCCCTCCATGACTATCCTGGCATCCTATATGTGCATATGTAAGGGATAGTTCACATCACATTTTTGCCATCCGTTTGATGTTTACGTTGGAAAATGGGATACAAAAGCGTAGCACACTATGCTTTTGTATCCTGCAAAGTCTGTTAAAAAAATAAACTTATACATTAACGTATAATTTTTTTTGATGTGTCAAAACGTGATGTGAAACCGGCCTTAGTGTGCCATGATAGTGCCAAGTGGCAAGCACTAGAGACAGAGAAGGGAGGCTGCAATGTACAGGGCGCAGTATAGTATAGGGGGTACAGTACAGGGCAAGGGGGGGGGGATGCACAGTGCAGCATAGGGGGCACACTAAAGAGCAGGGGGGACAGTACAGCATAGCAGGGGGCACAGTGCATTATAGGGAGTACAGTATAAGGCAGGGGGCACACACAGTGCAGCATAGGGGGCACAGTGCATTATAGGGGGTACAGTACAGGGAAGGAGGCACACACAGTGCAGCATAGGGCAGGGGGCAGAATACAGCATGGGGTGCACAGTACAGGGCAGGGGCAAAATTCAGCATAGGGGGTACAGTACAGGGCAGGGGGTATACACAGTGCAGCATAGGGTGTACAGTACAGGGCAGGGGGCAGAATACAGCCAAAACATGCACCTAGAAATGCTCCATTCACATGTCCTACCTCAGGAGATGATAGTTCCTAGTGGGCAAAAGGACCTTTCATGATGTCAGGAGCACATGATCAGTCACATAAGTGGGCGGAGTCAGGCTCCGGGCTGTGCAGGAGATTGTGTGGAAATGACTGCCAGCATAACATTCGGGGCACTGGTCAAAACATCCGGGGCTCAAGCCCCGAATGTTTTGACCTAACGACGCCCCTGGCTGGCGCGCTTCTCTAGTCATGCTTCAAGTCAAGGTAACCGCGCCCCCTTCCTTGCCCCTTCGCCTGTGACTGACAGCCGGCTGTTCGGCAAAGGCAGCCGAACTCTCATGCATAAGAGCTGTCAGTCACAGCGAAGGGGCAGGGAAGGGGGCGCGCTTACCTTGACTTGAAGCAAGCAGGCCACTGCCCCCTTGACTTCAAGCATGACTAGAAAATCACATGGGCAGGGGATAAAAGAACGTTTTCTGAGCTTTTGCTTCATCTGCCTTCAGGAAGAAAACGATCGTCTGAAACACGCTGCTGGCTACTCTCAGGTACTGCTGGCGGCTTGGGATGGTTTTTGGAGGTGACAGGTTCCCTTTAACCACCCAATAATGAGGATGAGATGACTCCGTTCATATGTCCCAGTCTATGTAGTAAAGCTAACAAGTGAGCTACAGAAAATAGGAAATGACAGCCTATTGTGTGTCATAACTGCCAATTCAAGACTTTTTTTTACATGGACAGTAACAAAAATATGTTTATAATAAAAACTTGATTTAAATAATATGTCCTATTCTGATTCCATATTCCCTTTCATGAAAATTATATAGAATACACAGTATATTTTCTTCAGCCTGTCAGAACACCGAAGGGGATCATTGTTCTTCAAAGTAGGTTCCGAACAGAAGACCTCGCAATGATCAGCAAACTATCGTCACCCTCCCATCTTATATTGATATGACTATTTATGTTTATATAGGTAATATCATATGTTCCATAAGTAGATATTCTGCATATAGTGATATATGGATGAGTCATATGCGTGTAGTGAGGCCTCGTTGGAGAGTATCGCTTTCTGTTTGTTAATGACATACTGCACTAAAGTCTATGGCCTAAAATGATCTCACGGGGCAGGGAACTATCAGCCGAGATGATGTAGAGATTGGATGACTGTGCTAATGGTATATGTCAGAACATCCACACACACTGACTTACAGTAACTCTGCCCTCCAGAATTTTCACTGAAACTGCTGTAACGTAACGAGAGGGGGACGGAATAAAGAAGTTTGCTTTTACTTTTCACATGCAGATCTGAATGCTATGTGGCACAGTTACCGTAATCCATACCCTATCAGAGCATAAAGGGGTTTTATAATCTAAGACATTGGGGGCATATCCCTAGGAAAGGCCACCAATGTCAGATAGGTGCAGGTCCCACCTCACGTCACGGACCCGCACCTACCTCCAGAATGGATCCCTGAAAGTGAAGGAGAGTGCATCGAGCATGCGTGGCGTGCTGTCCATACATTTCTATAGGAGTTCTGAAAATAGTCATGAGACCACCCATAGAAGTGAATGGAGAGCACTCTGCACCAGCTTAGCCAGTGCTCCATTCACCACTATGGTACTGCTGGAAATAGCCAAGCTAGCACTCTGCTATTTTACAAACTCCATTAGAAATAAATAGAGCCTCCATTCACTTCGGTGGGTCCTGTTCTGGAGATAGGAGTGGGTCCCAGAGGTGGGACTCACATCCATCTGACATTGGTGGCCTATCCTGGCAATATGCCACCAATGTCTGAGGTGAGACAACCCCTTTAATGGCAATGTCATGTCTTGATAAATTCTGATATTATTGAGAAAATCGATCATAATGAATCTATTTATGTAAAGTCGTTGTTGGGTTTAAACCAAAACATCTTTAACGCCCTGTTAGAAAATACCAAATTTTTCCTGTGGAGGCGCTGCTGTGAAATTTAACACTTGATGCCAGGTTAGCTGATAGATAAAGGGTCTCATCAGCCTGTAATCAGCTTATCTATTTTATATACAGTTGCAAGAAAAAGTGTGTGAACCCTTTGGAATGATATGGATTTCTGCACAAATTGGTCATAAAATGTGATCTGATCTTCATCTAAGTCACAACAATAGACAATCACAGTCTGCTTAAGCTAATAACACACAAAGAATTAAATGTTACCATGTTTTTATTGAACACACCATGTAAACATTCACAGTGCAGGTGGAAAAAGTATGTGAACCCTTGGATTTAATAACTGGTTGAACCTCCTTTGGCAGCAAAAACTTCAACCAAACGTTTCCTGTAGTTGCCACTCCAGTTGGGCCACTCCAGAAGGCGTATTTTCTTCTGTTTAAGCCATTCTGTTGTTGATTTACTTCTATGCTTTGGGTCGTTGTCCTGTTGCAACACCCATCTTCTGTTGAGCTTCAGCTGGTGGACAGATGGCCTTAAGTTCTCCTGCAAAATGTCTTGATAAACTTGGGAATTCATTTTTCCTTCGATGATAGCAATCCGTCCAGGCCCTGATGCAGCAAAGCAGCCCCAAACCATGATGCCCCCACCACCATACTTCACAGTTGGGATGAGGTTTTGATGTTGGTGTGCTGTGCCTCTTTTTCTCCACACATAGTGTTGTGTGTTTCTTCCAAACAACTCAACTTTGGTTTCATCTGTCCACAGAATATTTTGCCAGTACTGCTGTGGAACATCCAGGTGCTCTTGTGCAAACTGTAAACGTGCAGCTATTTTATTTTTTTGACAGCAGTGGCTTCCTCTGTGGTATCCTCCCATGAAATTCATTCTTGTCTAGTGTTTTACGTATCGTAGATTCGCTAACAGGGATGTTAGCATATGCCAGAGACTTTTGTAAGTCTTTAGCTGACACTCTAGGATTCTTCTTCACCTCATTGAGCAGTCTGCGCTGTGCTCTTGCAGTCATCTTTACAGGACGGCCACTCGTAGGGAGAGTAGCAGCAGTGCTGAACTTTCTCCATTTATAGACAATTTGTCTTACCATGGACTGATGAACAGCAAGGCTTTTGGAGATACTTTTATAACCCTTTCCAGCTTTATGCCAGTCAACAATTCTTAATCGTAGGTCTTCTGAGAGCTCTGTTGTGCGAGGCATCGTTCACATCAGGCAATGCTTCTTGTGAAAAACAAACCCAGAACTGGTGTGTGATTTTTATATGGAAGGGCAGCTGTAACCAACACCTCCAATCTCATCTCATTGATTGGACTCCAGTTGGCTGACACCTCACTCCAATTAGCTCTTGGAGATGTCATTAGTCTAGGGGTTCACATACTTTTTCCACCTGCACTGTTAATTTTTACATGGGGTGTTCAATAAAAACATGGTAACATTTAATTATTTGTGTGTTATTAGTTTAAGCAGACTGTGATTGTCAATTGTTGTGACTTAGATGAAGATCAGATCACATTTTATGACCAATTTGTGCAGAAATCCATATCATTCCAAAGGGTTCACATACTTTTTCTTGCAACTGTATATACAGGTCCATAAATATTGGGACATTGACACAATTCTAACATTTGTGGCTCTATACACCACCACAATGGATTTGAAATGAAACGAACAAGATGTGCTTTACCTGCAGACTGTCAGCTTTAATTTGAGGGTATTTACATCCAAATCAGGTGAACGGTGTAGGAATTACAACAGTTTGCATATGTGCCTCCCACTTGTTAAGGGACCAAAAGTAATGAAACAGAATAATAATCATAAATCAAACTTTCACTTTTTAATACTTGGTTGCAAATCCTTGCAGTCAATTACAGCCTGAAGTCTGAAACGCATAGACATCACCAGACACTGGGTTTCATCCCTGGTGATGCTCTGCCAGGCCTCTACTGCAACTGTCTTCAGTTCCTGCTTGTTCTTAGGGCATTTTCCCTTCAGTTTTGTCTTCAGCAAGTGAAATGCATGCTCAATTCAATTCAGATCAGTTGATTGACTTGGCCAGGGCATAACATTCCACTTCTTTCCCTTAAAAAACTCTTTGGTTGCTTTTGCAGTATGCTTTGGGTCATTGTCCATCTGCACTGTGAAGCGCCGTCCAATGAGTTCTGAAGCATTTGGCTGAATATGAGCAGATAATATTGCCTGAAACACTTCAGAGTTCATCCTGCTGCTTTTGTCAACAGTCACATCATCAATAAATACAAGAGAACCAGTTCCATTGGCAGCCATACATGCCCACGCCATGACACTACCACCACCATGCTTCACTGATGAGGTGGTATGCTTAGGATCAAGAGCAGTTCCTTTCCTTCTCCATATTCTTCTCTTCCCATCACTCTGGTACAAGTTGATCTTGGTCTCATCTGTCCATAGGATTTTGTTCCAGAACTGTGAAGGCTTCTTTAGATGTCGTTTGGCAAACTCTAATCTGGCCTTCCTGTTTTTGAGGCTCACCAATGGTTTACATCTTGTGGTGAACCCTCTGTATTCACTCTGGTGAAGTCTTCTCTTGATTGTTGACTTTGACACACATACACCTACCTCCTGGAGAGTGTTCTTGATCTGGCCGACTGTTGTGAAGGGTGTTTTCTTCACCAGGGAAGGAATTCTTCAGTCATCCACCACAGTTGTTTTCTGTGGTCTTCCTTCTTTTTAAGAATGTTCCAAACAGTTGTTTTGGCCGCGCCTAATGTTTTTCTCTCTGATGGGTTTATTTTGTTTTTTCAGCCTAATGATGGCTTGCTTCACTGATAGTGACAGCTCTTTGGATCTCATCTTGAGAGTTGACAGCGACAGATTCCAAATGCAAATAGCACACTTGAAATTAACTCTGGACCTTTTATCTGCTCATTGTAATTGGGATAATGAGGGAATAACACACACCTGGCCATGGAACAGCTGAGAAGCCAATGGTCCCATTACTTTTGGTCCCTTAACAAGTGGGAGGCACATATGCAAACTGTTGTAATTCCTACACCGTTCACCTGATTTGGATGTAAATACCCTCAAATTAAAGCTGAACAGTCTGCAGTTAAAGCACATCTTGTTTGTTTCATTTCAAATCCATGGTGGTGGTGTATAGAGCCAAAAATGTTAGAATTGTGTCAATGTCCCAATATTTATGGACCTGACTGTGTGTGTGTGTGTGTATATATATATATATATATATATATATATATATAAACGATGAAAAAGGGCAGCACTCCAATAGATAAAAATAAAAATAACTTTATTTACCCATAAGGCTGTAGCGACGTTTCGGCTCTTACACAGGAGCCTTCCTCAAGCAGGACTGCTTGAGGAAGGCTCCTGTGTAAGAGCCGAAACGTCGCTACAGCCTTATGGGTAAATAAAGTTATTTTTATTTTTATCTATTGGAGTGCTGCCCTTTTTCATCGTTTATATTTTACTGGATTGGCTTATATCCATACTGGGCCTGCGCACCCTTCATCCATTTTTTCTACTGTGACGGTGCTGCCATCTCTTTTTTTTTTTCTTTTTTGTTTTCTTTTTATATATATATATATATATATATATATATATAAAATACAAAATGCCTGTGTCATCCTGACAGGCACACTAATACAGCCTGCCTGAGGCAGAATGTATCAGCAGCTGGGACATGGCAGGCCTGGTTCCCTTCAGAAGGTGCCCGGTTCCATGCTGAGTGCCATTTTAGGGACAGAGGGAGCGCCGTCCCTCTGTGTAACTGCTCAGATGCTGTGGTCGCTATTATCTCTGACCCCCACAGGTGCCTGCTGTATAAGTGATGGCACAGGCCCAGTTCCTGAGCCCCCGCTAACACCACAACGTACTATTACAACATGTAGCAGGTATGACCTTGCTGGCGCATAATAGTACATCATGGAGGGTTCACTGCCATAGAGACCAGGAACTTGGATGGGTTATTTGGATGGGTTATTTGGAAGGTTTTTATTTATTTATTTTCTGGGTGTTAAATATCAGTATTGTATGGATAATATATAGCAGTGTTACCTGGACACCATATGGTAGTATTATTTGAATTATCTATTCTCACTGCAATCGGTGGACTCATTTCCAAATAGTTTGGCATTCTCACGTGCAGTCCCACGCTGTGTTATTGATGATATCACCCACGGGGGGAGGGGGAGAACATCTTTAACTTTCAGTAACTCAAGAGGAAGTCAAATATCAACATGGCTCAAAGTGAAAACAGCTGACAGCCTTATTCATTCCAGGTTTACAGAAAGACCTTTTTGTCACTTGAAGCGTATGGTAAATTTGAGAATGGTCACCCACGACTAAAGGGCAGTCTTACATAAACAGCGTAATGTCATATAATCTGGAAACAACATGATGTGTCCTCACAGGTCTTTTACATGAGCTTCAAGAATGCTGAATGTCACAATAGGGGAACAGATGAGTGGGGTCATCCAGGAAAGTCAATGGCGATAATTAGTAGTGCGACATTTTATTATTGGCATAGTATTTTTACAGAGAAATAGGTACATTATATTTTATATGATCAAATCTGTAGGTCATAACCCCCTAAGGCTGTGATGGCTAACCTCCAGCTGTGGTAAAATTACAGCTCCCGAGATGCACACTTGCTTGGCTGTTCTCAGAACTCCATAGAAATGAATGGAGCATGCTGGGAGTTGTCGTTTCACCACAGTTGGAGTGCCAGAGGTTAGCCATCACTGCCCTAAGGATACAGCTCTTTTGGGCCTTAAAAAGGACCTGATCCTTGCTATTATAATTTACAGTAGCTCCTCAGCCTGCTCCATACATATAGTTGTGAGAACCCCTTGGCAGCAGAGAAGTACTGTATATATATGACGTATGTGGCCAAGTGGTTAAAGTAAACGTCAAGCCCGGATCATCAATATCTTTAACTCCCTCTAGTGGTGGCTGTAGTAAGTTCCTTAATTCCCTCTAGTAGTCGCTGTAGTAAGTTCCTTAACTCCTTCTATTGGCGGCTGTAGTAAGTTCCTTAACTCCCTCTAGTGGTGGCTGTAGTAAATTCCTTAACTCTCTCTAGTGGTGGCTGTAGTAAGTTCCTTAATTCCCTCTAGTAGTCGCTGTAGTAAGTTCCTAAACTCCTTCTATTGGCGGCTGTAGTAAGTTACTTAACTCCCTCTAGTGGTGGCTGTAGTAAATTCCTTAACTCTCTCTAGTGGTGGCTGTAGTAAGTTCCTTAATTCCCTCTAGTAGTCGCTGTAGTAAGTTCCTAAACTCCTTCTATTGGTGGCTGTAGTAAGTTACTTAACTCCCTCTAGTGGTGGCTGTAGTAAATTCCTTAACTCTCTCTAGTGGTGGCTGTAGTAAGTTCCTTAATTCCCTCTAGTAGTCGCTGTAGTAAGTTCCCTAACTCCCTCTAGTGGTGGCTGTAGTAAGTTCCTTAATTCCCTCTAGTAGTCGCTGTAGTAAGTTCCCTAACTCCCTCTAGTGGTGGCTGTAGTAAGTTCCTTAACTACCTCTAGTGGTGGCTGTAGTAAGTTCCTTAACTCCCTCTAGTGGTAGATGTAGTAAGTTCCTTAACTCCCTCTAGTGGTGGCTGTAGTAAGTTCCTTAACTCCCTCTAGAGGTGGCTGTAGTAAGTTCCTCATCTCCCTGTAGTGGTCACTGCAGTAAGTTCCTTAACTCCCTATAGTGGTCGCTGTAGTAAGTTCCTTAACACCCTCTAGTGGCGGCTGTAGTAAGTTCCTTAACTCCCTCCAGTGGTGGATGTAGTAAGTTCCTTAACTCCCTCTAGTGGTGGATGTAGTAATTCCTTAACTCCTTCTAGTGGTCGCTGTAGTGAGTTCCTTAACTCCCTCTAGTGGTGGCTGTACTAAGTTCCTCATCTCCCTGTAGTGGTCACTGCAGTGAGTTCCTTAACTCCCTCTAGTGGTGGCTGTAGTAAGTTCCTTAACTCCCTCTAGTGGTCGCTGTAGTGAGTTCCTTAACTCCCTCTAGTGGTGGCTGTACTAAGTTCCTCATCTCCCTCTAGTGGTCACTGTAGTGAGTTCCTTAACTCCCTCTAGTGGTGGCTGTAGTAAGTTCCTTAACTCCCTCTAGTGGTGGATGTAGTAAGTTCCTTAACTCCCTCCAGTGGTGGCTGTAGTAAGTTCCTTAACTCCCTCTAGTGGTGGCTGTAGTAAGTTCCTTAACTCCCTCTAGTGGTGGATGTAGTAATTCCTTAACTCCCTCTAGTGGTGGCTGTAGTGAGTTCCTTAACTCCCTCTAGTGGTGGCTGTACTAAGTTCCTCATCTCCCTCTAGTGGTCACTGTAGTGAGTTCCTTAACTCCCTCTAGTGGTGGCTGTAGTAAGTTCCTTAACTCCCTCTAGTGGTGGCTGTAGTAAGTTCCTTAACTCCCTCTAGTGGTGGCTGTAGTAAGTTCCTTAACTCCCTCTGTAGTAAGTTCCTTAAAGGGAGTCTGTCACCTCCATATGGCCATATACAGTGCTTACATGGCTCTGTAGCACACCTACACAGGATTGTAACGGTACCTTTGTTCTTTTCTTTAGACTTGCACCAGCAGGAAAAACGACGTTTAATTCATATGCAAATATGCATATGTATACTCGCAAGTGCCCAGGGGCGGCGTTCACTGTGTAAGTGCCCAGGCTGCTCTGCCTTCTTTTCACTTTACTCCTCCCCAGCCTCTTCCTTTGCCAGCCCTCCAAGTCCGGACCTATCGATGAGGCAAGAGACTTAGGGGGCGGGCAAAGGCAGAGACTGGGGAGGAGTAAAGTGAAAAGAAGGCAGAGCAGCCTGGGCACTTACACAGTGAACGCCGCCCCTGGGCACTTGCGAGTATACATATACATATTTGCATATGAATTAAACGTCGTTTTTCCTGCTGGTGCAAGTCTAAAGAAAAGAACAAAGGTACCGTTACAATCCTGTGTAGGTGTGCTGCAGAGCCATGTAAGCACTGTATATGGCCATATGGAGGTGACAGACTCCCTTTAAGGAACTTACTACAGCCACCACTAGAGGGAGTTAAGGAACTTACTACAGCCACCACTAGAGGGAGTTAAGGAACTTACTGTAGTAAGTTCCTTAACTCCCTCTAGTGGTGGCTGTAGTAAGTTCCTTAACTCCCTCTAGTGGTGGCTGCAAGCGGCCAGAATCTTATCTTTTAATTCTATGATCATGTAGGGGGTTTGGAATTCAAATGAAAACAGCTCCAACCACTTTAAGCTTTAAAGGTATATTAAAGCGTAGGGGGTCACTATAAAATAAACAAAAACAATATAGTCACCTTTTAAATGTCCCTTCGCTCCGGCACTGGCCCAGCAGCGATGTCTCCACATCCATCATTCATATGACTTCTGCTACCAATCACTGGCACATGCTATTCATGGGTAAGGGTTTTTTGTTTATTAGGAATTGTGAAGAATAGGGGTGGTTTTGACAAACCCCTTACCTGGCTGGACCTGTAAGGGAAAGATGACTTACCTGGTTCCTGGTGCCAGCTCCCAACTCCTTCTCCTCCAGCCTGCGATGCTCCGCTGGGCTTTCTTCATGTCAACATCTGGTTTGACATCACCACAGCCAATCACTGGCCACGGCGGAGACCAGAACCCATTTGTCATGACGTAAGAGATGCCGATCACTGCTATGGCCAGTGATTGGCTGCAGTGATGTCAAGCCAGATGTTGACATGGAGGGAGTCCATTAGAGTGTCACAGGCCTGGAGGAGAAGGAGCGGGGACTCAGTGTCGGAAAGCAGGTAAACCATCTTTCCTTTACAGATCTTTCCAGCAAACCCCCCCCCCCCCCTTATTCTTTCACAACCCCTTCACTCTATAGATGTGAGCTTACATATGGTGTCTTTTACTGTGGTTTCTGCCATTTCTGGTAATATTTATTCACACTGTGAATAATTCCACCATTTAGAGGAAGCCAGTTACAAGATCTTCACATGAGGACAATGGGTGGTTACGTGCAGAGGTTTCACTCGTTTGTTCCTTTTTAATCATAAATATGTCCACATTGATTGTAAGTCACCCAACCTTTGTGCGTGACAGGCCAGTTTACATGTATGGTGGGTTGCAAAAGTATTCAACCCCCTGAAAAGTCAACTGATTTGTCTGTATTAATGACCGATATTTCTATTGCAAACCAGTATGCCCATACAGTAAAACGTCAGATCCATAATTCATTACTTGTCAGCAGATTAAAAATCAATAAATGAAAAATGCACCTCTGAGGCTGGTGATTGGCTATAGCAGTTACGTGTTCTTGATGTGATAACTTGACTTTCTACAAACTAGCTGTCTGCTTTCAACATAAAATCTGGTGAGAAATGTTATAAAGTAATAAAAGAAGAGCTTCACTGAGACCAGTGACTGGCTGCAGTGGTCATTTGTTGCTTTGAGAAACAGAGTGGTGGTGCTGGATCTAAAAGTTAAGCAATGCTTTGGCCCATTTCAT